>NW_027367210.1:0-60731 GCF_046119375.1 Phyllobates terribilis | reverse complement strand
CGCCGCGACGCCCCTGGTCAGCTCCTGGACTTGGTGGTGCAGGCCTTTCGACGGGGCTTGGTTCAGGGCCTGTGCATCAGCCTCCACGGAGTCCATAGAGGAGGGCGCCGCCTCCTGGTGGTAGGTGATAGCAGGGCGCTGGGGGTTTATAGCGCCACTGGTTGCAGATTCACGGAGCACCCTTATGGCCCTGTCCTTAAATTGGGCAAAGGTTAGGTCGGGGTTCTGAAAGTACATGAGGCGCAGTTGGGCCCTGTGGGCGCTAGACAGCAGACCCTCTATGAATTGTTCTGTTAGCAGCTTATCGGTTTCCTGCACACTGCCAGGGTCAGTTTGTTGAATAGCCCTCAAGGCTTCCTGCAGATTTAGGGCATAGTGTCTGATGCTGTCCTGTGCCCGCTGCTTACATCCATAGAACCTCATTTTAATTTCAGCGGAGGTACGTGTATCAAAGGTACCACGCAGCCGGGCCAGAATACCCTTCACAGTCCCTTTCTCCTCAATGGGCCATGATTTTACCTCCCTTTGGGCTGCGCCAGTTAACTGCCCTGTCAATATGCTGACCTTCTGTTCCTCTGTCAGGGGGTAAACTTGGAACAAACTATACAGTCTTTCCTTGAAGTCAGTTAGGGCATGGGGCTCCCCTGAGTATTTGGGCAGCCAGGCCGCTCCAGGGATGTAGGGCAAGGAAAAGGGCATCACCGCTGCTGCAGCTGCGTTGGTGGTAGTGGGCGCCTCTGTGTCCGACATCTTCCTCCCCCCCTAGTGAAGTGTGGCCTACCTTCCGACGATCCTCTTCTGTAGGCCGCGGCTCCGCTGCTGCTGCTCTGGACGAGGACCTGGCGTCGCGCTCCGATGACGTCAGCGTCGCTTTCTCTCCCTTCCAGGACCTTGCGCAGCGTCGGTGCGTGGGGCGGAGCTTCGGATCTCGCGCGGTTTTGACGTCCACGCCCCTCTTCTTCCCGCGCGGCGTCCTGAAGATGGCGTCCGATGGCGGGAAGACGGCAGAAGACGGTGGGAAAAGGTCCAAGATGGCGTCCGATGGCGGGAATCCGCTCCGGATGGCGGGAAACGACTCCAGACGGCGGGAAACTTCGCCACAGATAAGTTACAAAAGTCTTTTTCAGGCACGCAGTACCCGGTGGTTGCGGGCACGAAATCCTGCCGACTACGCCAAAGCTGACTCGCCCCCTGGGCCGTGGGGCACTCGGATCCGGGCAATTAGGGAAACGATGGGAGTAGTAGTGGCAACCCGGTTCCGTGGCTCAGGGTGGTCAGGCCAGTGGTAGTCCGTTATATTGATTATGTCCGACTACGCCACCCGTGGATTGCGGTTATTAGGAACCGCCGCTGCACGCAGACCGCTGGGGCTGATGAGGTGTGCAGCTATGGTAGTGTGACTCCCCACGGGAAGAGTGCGGCCCCAGGGCAGTATAGTGAATGGTGGGAGTGATGGTAGTGAGAGTCCCAGTGATGATAGTGCTGGAGGAGCAAGGAGCACACAGACAACAGGTTGCAGTCCAGGGTCTTTACTGAAACAGGCAAACTGACCCATAAACAGTCCCAGCTAGGAGGGGACCTGGATGTCTGAGAGCAACGGGGAAATTGGCCCTGGTCAGGGTGAGGGTGTAGGCCTACCGTGCTTTCTGCGCTCCTTCTGACTATCTCCTCCTGATAGGATAACAGCTCACGTTTCCGAGCTTTCCGTGCTTTCTCGCCTGTATGGCCTGCGACGTGGGTTCCTTTCTGCTCCCAGCCTTGTACGGCTTTACTGGTCCCGTCGGTTGTGGCAGAGCCTCCAGGCTTCTTAGGCCAAGGAATGTACAGTCCCTTGCGGACTGGTTCTCTGCTGGGGGATGTGGAATCCTTCCAGCCTCAGACACCAAAGTCTGGTAAAATGAAGTCTTTTCTCTGCCAAGACAGGCTCTCTTCGCCTCTTGTCTCTGGCTGGTGGCTCTCCTACTGCCACACTTCCTCTTAGGTGCAATCAACTTTCTGTCCCTGCTCCACTCTGGGACACGTCTCAAAGCTGAGACAGGCAATCCAGTTCTCCCTAACCCTGTCCCCAGTACCAGCTTTTATAGGGGCAGCCTGCTCCCCCTACTGGCCTGAGACAGGAGGCATTGCATGCTAATGTTCCCCTAACCAGAGAACCTCCCCCTTGCTCTCAGACACAGCTTTATTACACTTGTGGCATCCAGGTAGGGTGACACATAATACGTTTCTCTCTATGCCTTGGAGGTCCTGGCCTGCCCTGCCACCAGCGTTTTATCAGAGCGGGTTTTTAGTGTCGCTGGTGGAATTATAACTGATAAGCGCATCCGCCTGTCAACTGAAAATGCTGACAGGCTGACTCATATAAAAATGAACAAGGGCTAGATTGGGCCAGACTGCTCAACACCACCGAATCATAGCGTAACAAACTCAAATCCAGTGTCTTTTTTTGGGAGGCGTATTCCCATGCACCTTTTCACACCCACACATGGGTATACGCTTCCTGATTTTGGCTATTTGCTCTTGTCCTCCTTCTTCTCCTCATTCTCATCCTCCACCACCATATCACCAGGGTGACCGTGGTCCGTGATGCAACACCCACATAATTTTTTTAAAGGGTCTTTATGATGCCCGTAAACAAAAATTTTTATACAGTATGTTCACTTGCTGCATGGGCATTACAAGTATAGGAGACCCGCTCCTTTCTAGTGGGAACATTTTTTTATGAGGCCCTCCTCCACGTCTCTTCCAAGGGGCATTGGAGTGCCTCCCAATTTTTAGCAGCCCTTGCATTCACTGCATAGGCCAACACTATGGGAGACCCACTTCCTAATAATGGGAACATTTTTCTATGAGGCCCTATACGTCTCTTCGAAGGGGCATTGGAGTGCCTCCCAATTTTTAGCAGCTTTTGCATTCACTGCGTAGGCAAACACTATGGGAGACCCACTTCCTAATAATGAGAACATTGTTTTTCGGAGGCTCTCCCACCTCTTCGTCTCTTCCAAGGGGAATTGGAGTGCCTCCAAATTTTTGGCAGCTTATGCATTCACTGCATAGGCAAACACTATGGGAGACCCATTTCCTAATAATGGGAATATTGTTTTTAGGAGGCTCTCTGACCTCTACGTGTCTTGCAAGGGGCATTGGAGTTCCTCCAAATTTTTGTCAGCCGTTGCTTCATTGCATAGCCAAACAGTATAGGAGACCCTCTCCTTTGTAATGGGAATATATCGTTACGGTGGCCCTGCTCTAAGTGTCTTTAAATTGTTAGTGGGGTTTTTCCTAAATTTTGTCAGCCGTTGGAGTCACAGCATGGGCATTACCACTATAGGAGACCCACTCCTTTATAATGGGAACATTTTTTTTACTGAGACCCTCCTCTATGTCTCTTCAAAGGGGTATTGAGTTGCGTCCAAATTTTTTGCAGTCCTTGCAGTCACTGCATACACAATAGGAGACCTACTTGTTAATAATGGGAACAGCAAAGCATAGCCGGCTTATGGCTCTCTAAGAAAAGCGAGGGCCGACTGCTGGCCCTTTAAGAATAGTAAAGGCCACCTGATGTCTCTATAAAAATCGGCTTTTTGACTTTCAGAGTCCCTCCATCATAAATGAAACAAGATGTGTTTGATGATGTGTCACACACCACATGGCCAGATAAGGTTGTAAAATGTTAAAATGACATTTCCCAGTGAATGCATTTGTCTTAAAAAATAACGTAAAAAAAAACAAAAAAACAATAGGATCTTTCTTTAGTATAAAAAACAGAGTCGCCAATGTAACCTCAATTTAATCACATTGTTCAGCTCCTGCACCTCCTCCTCCATCGCCGAAATGACCACATCAGTCACAAGCTGACAGCACTGCAGCACTGCCTTGGCCAAGCGGCAACAGACTGTGCTGAAGATAACATGCTTAATGCTTAGGTAACAAACCACCCAGCGCTGCAGAGTTGTTGAAAGCTGTAACACAGCAGCCTGATCTGTGGCTCTCACCGCTGAACATACAGCCAGGCATGGTCGTGTGTGACAATGAGCGGAACCTGGTGATGGAGAAATGACATCCGGAATATGTACGGTTTCCCTCTATGCCAGTCCTTTCACCGAGCTAAAGAATATGGCTGCGGTGAAATACAACTACCACTGAGAATCTTTTTTAGATTGAAAAATATTGTGCCCACCAGAGGATTTGATTCTGAGGGCTAACCTTTCTCCCTCGCTCAAGAGCCCCATAGTAGCTGCAAAGTTAGCGCTATCATGAACTCTCCTGATGTAGAAGCCAGGGCACACCAGAGGATTCTCTGGTGGGACCGTCCAACCCTGCCGAGAAGCAGTCCTGGCTAAGACAAGTGTGTGGGAAGGTTCCCAGACACGCTATGGCTGCTTTTTTACTGAGGTGGAAACCCACGCAGACACGGGGAGAACATACAAAATCCTTGCACATGTTGTCCTTGCTGGGATTTGAACTCAGGATCCCAGCGCTGCAAGGCTTAAGTGCTAACCACTGATCCAAAGTGCTGCAGTTCACCCTCTGATATCTAACAGGCTGGAGAAGCTTGCACCTAATGCCACTCTATCTTCAACTCCTTTGTGAGAAACTAATGTATTTGGGCAGCCACTCAGTCTACCAAAACAAATTCCTGAGAAGGAAATTGGGGATGGCTTCGCTACTGGTACTGGGGGCAGTGCTAATACCATGGCGTCGTACCATAGTTTACTGGAAATATTCCAGGCTTGTAGGATGCAAGCAGATTCCCACAGAAAAGTACCAGCAGTAATGTTCAGGGACCCACGTTTGTAGAAGGCGGAGACAATACCGGGTGAAATAGTGGTGGCTGGGGACCGAGTATGGACACCCGGCCGCCGCCATGAGGTTGTGGACACCTTCCACCTCCACGAGCCTAAAAGGTCACATTTCAAGTGCAAGCAGCTGCCCAGAAATATTTCAGTTTAGTATTGCCTGTGGGTGGGTGGCTGGCTGCATACTTGCGCTTGCATTCCAAGCAACAGAAAACTAAGCAGATGGTGGCCTCTATCATCATCACGTCCTCACCTTGGCACTATGAACTCTCCTGAAGGAGAAGCCAGGAGTAGTCTCCGGTTCTCTGGTGGGACCGTCCAACCCTGCTGAGAAGCAGCCCTGGCTAAGAAAGTGTGTGGGAAGGTTCCCGGACACTCTATGGCTGCTTTTTTTTAATGTGGATTGGACGTGCTTATGCATGTTATTTCTCAAACCGCATTGCAGATCAGGCCATTGCCCAACTCTGTAGTCATGTAATTAAAGGCGCAAAGAAAGATGTTTGTGTATCGAAGCACCACCGACAAGTGTGAGCTGATGTTGGACAGGCTGCCATAGCTTCTGCAACAAGCTGCATTAGAGGACTTCCTGGGAGAAATGACAGCCGGAGTAGATATGGTTTTCCTTTATGCCAGTCCTTTCACTGAGCTAAAGAATATGGCTGTGGTGAAATACAACTCTCACTGACAATCACTGTCAGACTGAAAAACATTGGGCCCACCAGAGGATTTGATTCTGAGGGCTCAACTTTCTACCCCGCTCAAGAACTCTATAGCAACTGTAAAGTTTGCGCCTCTCATGAACTCTCCTGATAGAAAGGCCAGGGCCCACCCGATGATTCTCTGGTGGGCCCGTCCAACCCTGCTGAGAAGCAGCCCTGGCTAAGAAAAGTAGGTGGGAAGGTTCCCGGACACTCTATTGCTGCATTTTTAATGTGCACTGTCTCCGTACCATTCCTGGCCACATTCACCTGTCCACGTGTCCAAGTGCACTGGGGAGGGCACGGGTAATGTTGCAGGACCCGTGCTTGTGGAAGGCGACACCGGGACAAATAGTGGCAGCTGGGGACCGAGTATGGACACCCGGCTTCCGCTTACATGAGGTTGTGGACAGCTTCCGCCTCCATGAACCTAAAAGGCCACATTTCAAGAGCAAGCAGCTTTAGAGGACTTCCTGGGAGAAATGACATCTGGAGTAGATACAGTTTGCCAAAAGTCCGTCCTTTCACCAAGCTAAAGAACATGCCTGTGGTGAAATGCAATTCACCTACAAGCCATGGACTGGCTCTGTACCGTCCCTGGCCACATTCACTTGTCCACATGTTTGTGGTTAGGTGGTCCTTCCCAGTAAGTGCACTGTGGAGGGCACGGGTAATGTTGTAGGACCCGTGCTTGTGGAAGGCGTAGATGACACCGGTTCAAATAGTGATGGCTGGGGACCAAGTATGGATACCCGGTCGCCGCCGCCATTAGGTTGTGGGCAGCTTCCGCCTCCACGAGCCTAAAATGCCACATTTCAAGTGCAAGCAGCTGTCAAAAAATTGGCAGTATAGTATTGCAGCCTATGAGTGGGTGGGTGGCTGCCTGCATACTTGCGCTTGTGTAGCGCCCCGAGGGTTCGGTTGCTACAGGGGTATTGCACCTCAACCAGAGGTGTGATATTCCACTCCCAGGTAAGGATGGAGTGTGGACCAGGGCTCAGTTAGCTGCATACACACACTCACCCCATTTCCAGGGGACAGCTCGACGGTGCTCCCATTTATGCAGGCACAACTGACCATGTCCCTGGCTGGAGTGGGGAGGGGGAGAGAACCCAGTGATGTAGGAGCAGAGGGGACGGTTTCTGGAGCACAGGAAGGAGCTCATTGTGTGCAGGTCACCTTAGCTCAGACACAGAGAAGCAGATAAAAAGGTGGGAGCCATCTTGGTCAGAGGAGAAGTCCAGTCAGAGCAGGAGGGAGAGAGAGCTGACAGGGAGCCGAGGCTCAGCCTGAGCTCAGCTCCACGAGGCAGGCCTAGAGAGAAGGCCGGGACCAAAGAGGAGAAGAGGAGAAGAAGAAGGAGAAGGAAGGAAGGAGAGACAGAGGAGAAGAAAGGCTCCAGAAACAAGAAGGCAGAAGGGACCCTAAGAGAGCAGAACGGACAGCAACTGTTGCAAACCCGCGTTATATCGGGTGAAGGGTCAGGCTGTGGAAGGGTACCGGATTCCCAAGTTGGTGGAGGTAAATCATCCCTCAGCCAAGAACCGGAGGCGTGATCATTTATTGGTGCGACCCCCCGCCAAACCTGCTAGGAAGGCACCATATAGTATAGCGGGAAGCGGAGGCCAACGCTTGCCCGACAAGGTCCGCGGTAGCTGGACAGAAGTTTTGTCACTGGTGGGACACGAGAGGCCAGAGAAAGGACAGAAGGGGGTCCTGTGCCATACTCCTGAATTGCCTGGGGGTTGACCGAGCTCCTCACCTGATGGACGCAGCACGGCTTGGACAGTCATTGCTGACAGAAGTGACATGAAAAACAACTGTGAGTAAAAACCCTGGACTGCACCATTGGACTCAGTGTGATCTTTGCTGCACCTGCACCATCACCCCCAGCATCCACCTACACTGCCCTGAGGCTACACTCTTCCCGTGGGGAGTTATCCTACCCCTGTGCTGCACACCAACACCAGCCTCAGCGGTCTGCCTTGCAGCGGCGGTTATCTCTGACAGCAATCCACGGGTGGCGTAGTCGGACATTCAAAACACTGATAAATAGACTGCCGCCATTTGGTCTGACCACCCTGAGCCACGGGATCGGGTTGCCACTACTACCCCCATCAGCACCGTACACCAGAAGGCCCGGTTTCGGGTACCCCGCGGCCCAGGGGGCGAGTCACTTGCATTCCAAGGAATGGGGTAGGGACAACTGAACGCTGCACTGGGACAAGGACGTGGATGGTGATTGTTGCAAGTCTGCAATGACAGGTGCATGGCGGGAGGCATCTTGGCATGCGCCAAGGATCACTTGTGATGGGCACACTTTTAGGCAGTGACCTGGGAGTCAGAAATGCTTCCAGAGGTCTTCCCCATGCTGTTCAAATGTCTTTTCAGCACTGTATGCATGTGTCTGATGATGTGTCCCACACCACATGGCCAGATAAGGTTGTAAAATGTTAAAATGACATTTCCCGGTGAATGCATTTGTCTTGGTTGATAGCAATTCAAAAGTGCAAAAACGCATCAAAAATGCTAAGTGTGAACATAGACCAAGTTGTGGAAGAGCATTTTTGTATATTTATTTTACCTTATATACAAGTCATTACCCTGGAAAGGATGTTCCTTAACATATTTCCCAGGAAAGTCCATTTTGGTTTAGTTTTTGTATGTTTTATTGTGAGTCCGTAAAAGTGGTGTAATACTCTGACAACGTTGTTGACAGCAGTGACCTGGGAGTCAGAAATGCTTCCAGGGGTCTTCCCCATGCTGTTCCCATGTCATTTGAGCACTGTTCCCATCGATTTGGGCAATTTTTAGGCCCTCTGCAGACCGCCAGGGGGGGGGGGGGGGGGCCTGCCTGAAAAATGCTCGAGTTTCCTATAGACTTACATTGGGCTAGTTACTCGGACCGAGCACCCGAGTATTCCAATGTGCTCGACCCGAGCATCGAGCACCTGAGCATTTTAGTGCTCGCCCATCACTAATTAGCATACAACGAGGATCCGGAGGAAGAGTAGGCAATGGAGGGTACAGCCCAGCGCGCATTTTGCGGTATCTCAAACCGCTTTCTCAAGGGCGTGGTGTACCTAACAGGAAACCCCTGTCTCGTATAAATAGGTATGTCCATGATTGGAGTCCGAACACTTGACCGGCGTGACGTGCCACCGGAAGTGGCCAGTTTAAGCTGTAAGCGCGTCACCCAGAACACGTGACCGCATGCTGCTTTCTCGGGACATAGTGGCTATTGACCAAAATGTCCCCGAGATTTCGACACCTCCTAGGTGTCATGGAGGGGAAAACCCCAATGTAATCTCTCAGGGCGGACTCCGTCATCAAGAAATCCCAATGCTTCTAAAGTATCAATCTCATATTGAGCCACTTGTGGTTATAGGTGGAGATGAATCTGATTTCATCCTCCTCCTCCCTTGTAGAGTTAGGGGGTGGAGTAGGGCAATGCGGGGAGTTTTTTTTAGCCCTCTCATAACCCCGATTTATGCATCTCCGACTATAACCACACTGAGCAAATCTACCCTTCAGGTCTACTGCTTGACGTTCGAAGCTGTAACATACCTGGCGGCGTCCTTGCATGGTGGTCCATCTCCCACTGTGCAAGAGGGCGCACTTGATCTCCTGTCCAGAATGTCTCTCTGGCTTCCCTCCATGCTGTCTGTTTGTGTCTGTTTCTGCTGCTTAAGGGCGGCGCCCGATCACTTCCTGCCTTTTGTACCTGCTGTGGGTCACACCCCTTGTGCGTCCTCAGCCTATTGCTGTCTGTCACTTGGTATATAGCTCAGCAGCTCCCTTCTATCCCTGCCTGAGCATAGTGTTTCCTTCAGTGTGTGCTTGCACTCTGAAGGTGCCAGGTCCCGTCTCTTGTCTCCTGCTTTTTGTATCAGTTCCCGTGTCTGAACTGTGTCCTGTATGTCTTCTGCTTTGCGGTATCAGCTCCCGTGTCTGAACTGAGTCCTGTATTTCTCCTGCTTTGCGGTTTCAGCTCCCGTGTCTGAACTGAGTCCTGTATGTCTCCTGCTTTTCGGTATTAGTTCCCGTGTCTGAACTGAGTCCTTTCTGTGTTCTCTTGTCTGTCCTGTCTGAACACGCTCCTAGCCTGTTCCTCCTGCCTTCTAGGGGCCGATTACCTAGACCCGCTCCTGTATCTTGTCTGTCCTGTCTGAACACGCTCCTTGCCTGTTCATCCCGCCTCTTTGGGGGCAGTATTCCCAGACCCGCTCCTGTATCCCGCTGCAGTGTCGGTCTCCTCCGTACACTCAGTTCCAGTCTGAACTCTCTCCTATCCTTTACCTGTTTTTGCCTCTATGTCCGTTCCCTTCCTTTTTCTGCAGAGTCTGAACTCGTACCTAACTCCTGCCAGTTGTCTCTGTACTCCCGTTTGTGAGTTTGTGGTCCACTCGCTACTTCACTGCAAGTACCCTGTGGGTGTCTGGCTCTGTCTTTCCCTTCCTGTCTGTTCCGTGTGAACAGAGCCCTGTCCTCCCTGCTCAGCCTTGTCTGCACTCTAGCCGTGCTTGCCTGTACCCCTTTGCCTGTATTGTTCCTGTGTCCCGGTGTGTACTGGGTCCTATCCCGCCTGTGTTCCTACCTGCTAGTGCCTCCCTGTCTGCACTCTAGCTGTGCTTGCCTTTACCCCCCTGCCTGCATACCCGCCTGCCTGCATACCAGTCGTGCCTGCCTATACCCACCAGTCTGTGTGCCAGCCTACCAGCCTGTTCCTGTATTCCCCTGTGTGGGTCAACAGCCGTGTCCGGGGTCTGTCCTGGAGTAGCACCTGGTCCCTCTGCTCGGTTCCTCCTTGGTGCACTGGCGTCGTATGCCGTCGTGCGACCCTGGTCGGATCGGGTGAATACCTAGTCACGCCCCTCCAGGCATTCACTCTCCGGCACGGTCCAGTGGAATCACTACCAATCACACGCACACGCCGCTTAGCCCGGGCGTGTGCATAACAGCATGCTCAGGCCATGGTTCCCGTTGAGCCCCACGGCCTTCGCTCTTTGAGAAGTTTTTCCAGCGAATACATGCATTAAAATAAATAAATAAATTTTTTTCCCCCTTTAGCTGAGTTCCAGGCGAATTACGCACCCGTCCAGATGGATCTATCAGCCCTCGTTCCTGCGGATCCGCCACGTTACTATGGGGATCCAAGACAGTGTCGTGCATTTGTGGAGCAATGCATGCTACACTTTAAGGCCTACCCTCTCTATTTTCCTTCCGATTGGGCTAAAGTGGCCTTTATGATTGACTACCTAGCGGGTGATGCCTTGAAATGGGTCACCCCCCTATGGGAAGCATGGGATCCTGTCATCCTTGACCTGCAGGCCTTCCTGGTGGCCTTTCGTATGGTCTTCGAGGACCCTAACTCTGAAGCCCCTGCTGAAGCTTCACTTCCCAATATCCCGGAGCAGCCCCGACGGGTAATGTGTGTGGGTAGCGCAATAGTCCTCCAGCCCAATGAGACTACTGCCCACCCAGAATCCTCACAGGGTGACTACGCTTTCCGGAATACTTCTCTCAACCTCAAGAAGCAGTCCAGACGTGCTAGACTTAGAGGCAAGCCGTCACGCCAGGGTCTGTCCTCCCTGAGACCTCCTGACCCCAACCTTGAAGTCCCTACTGAAGCTTCACTTCCCAATATCCCGGAGAAACCCCAATGGGTAATGTGCGTGGGTAGTGCACCAGTTCTCCTGGCCGAAGAGACTTCTGCCCATCCAGACTCCACACAGGAGAACTTCCTGCACCCGGCATCAGATGCTTCTTTCTCTTTAACCGGTGTGCATGTCCAAGGATGCTCCAAAGCTGTGGTTACCTCAGAGTCTGTGCACCTCTACTACCTGGCGGAGGATCCCCTGTTGCCTCCTGAACCCTCCGGGATACCACTCGATGACAAATGGAGAGAGACTTCTCTACACCCGGTACTCAATACCTTGTCCGCTTCGTCCTGTGAGCCTGACAATGGGTACCCCAAAGTGGTAGTTACCTCCGAGTCTCTACACCCCTCCGACCAGGCGGAGGATCTCCAGTTGTCTCCTGAACCCTTCGGGGTGCTACCTGGTAGCGAAAGGACAGAGACTCTCCTATACTCTGTACCTGATACCTCGCTCGCTTCGTCCAATGAGTCCAACCTAGTGTACTCCGAAGCAGAGGTTACTCCTGAGTCTCTACACCCCTCCGACCAGGCGGAGGACCTCCAGTTGTGTTCAGAATCCTTCGGGGTGCCACCTGGTGGTGAATGGACAGAGACTTTCCTATACTCTGTACCTGATACCTCGCTCGCTTCGTCCAGTGAGTCCAACCTAGTGTACTCCGAAGCAGAGGTTACTCCTGAGTCTCTACACCCCTCCGACCAGGCGGAGGACCTCCAGTTGTGTTCAGAATCCTTCGGGGTGCCACCTGGTGGTGAATGGACAGAGACTTTCCTATATCCTGGATCTGATACCTCGCTTGCTTCGTCCAGTGAGTCCGACCTAGTGTACTCTGAAGCAGAGGTTACCCGTGAGTCTCTACACCCCTCTGACCAGGCGGAGAACCGCCAGCTGTCTCCAGAACCCTTCGGGGTGCCACCTGGTGGTGAATGGACAGAGACTTTCCTATACTCGGTACCCGATACCTCGCCTGCTTCCTCCAGTGAGTCCGACCTAGTGTACTCAGAAGCAGTTGTTTTCTCTGAGCCTCTGCACTCTTCTGACCCGGCGGAGGACCTCCAGTTGTTTCCTGAATCCTCCGGAATACCACCAGATAACAAAGAGACAGTGACTTTTCCTCATTATGTACCTGATAACCCGTCTATTTCTTCCTGTGAGCTTGACAAGATGTACCTCGAAGCAGAGATTACCCTTAAGTCTCTGTCCCCCTCCAACCCAGTGAACGACTGGTCCTCGAATTCCCTGCAGAAGATTCTGGCAGGCCTGAAGAAGAGGGGGCGTAAGGGGGGAGGTACTGTAACATACCTGGCGGCGTCCTTGCATGGTGGTCCATCTCCCACTGTGCAAGAGGGCGCACTTGATCTCCTGTCCAGAATGTCTCTCTGGCTTCCCTCCATGCTGTCTGTTTGTGTCTGTTTCTGCTGCTTAAGGGCGGCGCCCGATCACTTCCTGCCTTTTGTACCTGCTGTGGGTCACACCCCTTGTGCGTCCTCAGCCTATTGCTGTCTGTCACTTGGTATATAGCTCAGCAGCTCCCTTCTATCCCTGCCTGAGCATAGTGTTTCCTTCAGTGTGTGCTTGCACTCTGAAGGTGCCAGGTCCCGTCTCTTGTCTCCTGCTTTTTGTATCAGTTCCCGTGTCTGAACTGTGTCCTGTATGTCTTCTGCTTTGCGGTATCAGCTCCCGTGTCTGAACTGAGTCCTGTATTTCTCCTGCTTTGCGGTTTCAGCTCCCGTGTCTGAACTGAGTCCTGTATGTCTCCTGCTTTTCGGTATTAGTTCCCGTGTCTGAACTGAGTCCTTTCTGTGTTCTCTTGTCTGTCCTGTCTGAACACGCTCCTAGCCTGTTCCTCCTGCCTTCTAGGGGCCGATTACCTAGACCCGCTCCTGTATCTTGTCTGTCCTGTCTGAACACGCTCCTTGCCTGTTCGTCCCGCCTCTTTGGGGGCAGTATTCCCAGACCCGCTCCTGTATCCCGCTGCAGTGTCGGTCTCCTCCGTACACTCAGTTCCAGTCTGAACTCTCTCCTATCCTTTACCTGTTTTTGCCTCTATGTCCGTTCCCTTCCTTTTTCTGCAGAGTCTGAACTCGTACCTAACTCCTGCCAGTTGTCTCTGTACTCCCGTTTGTGAGTTTGTGGTCCACTCGCTACTTCACTGCAAGTACCCTGTGGGTGTCTGGCTCTGTCTTTCCCTTCCTGTCTGTTCCGTGTGAACAGAGCCCTGTCCTCCCTGCTCAGCCTTGTCTGCACTCTAGCCGTGCTTGCCTGTACCCCTTTGCCTGTATTGTTCCTGTGTCCCGGTGTGTACTGGGTCCTATCCCGCCTGTGTTCCTACCTGCTAGTGCCTCCCTGTCTGCACTCTAGCTGTGCTTGCCTTTACCCCCCTGCCTGCATACCCGCCTGCCTGCATACCAGTCGTGCCTGCCTATACCCACCAGTCTGTGTGCCAGCCTACCAGCCTGTTCCTGTATTCCCCTGTGTGGGTCAACAGCCGTGTCCGGGGTCTGTCCTGGAGTAGCACCTGGTCCCTCTGCTCGGTTCCTCCTTGGTGCACTGGCGTCGTATGCCGTCGTGCGACCCTGGTCGGATCGGGTGAATACCTAGTCACGCCCCTCCAGGCATTCACTCTCCGGCACGGTCCAGTGGAATCACTACCAATCACACGCACACGCCGCTTAGCCCGGGCGTGTGCATAACAGAAGCTCTGTTCCGTAGAGCAGATCCGCCTCATTCTTAGGAACTGTCCAACCGGGACGGCCCCAATAGTGGCTGAACCGTGGGCAGACTCGGCGTGAATCAGAGAATTGACTGAGGTGGGCTTCCTGTATACATCAGTCTGGATGCCCAAGTGCGCATCAACAGACAGAGAGAAGTCCACCTATTCTGTGTCAAAAACATATGTTAGCTTGATGTTATACAGATTGGCGTTGAGGGCGTCCATTGTATTGTATTTAAATATACATCACCAAAGAATACATAAATAAATCTTTATATATATATATCTTTATATATATATATATATATATATATATATATATATATATATATATATATATATATATATATATATATATATATATATATATATATATATATATATATATATATATATATGTAAAAAGAACTGACCAGCACATCCTAAATGTGAACAGGTGCAAGCTGCAGAAACTGAATAAGATATATAACAAGAGAGCCCAGCAGCACTCCATTATGGCCAAAATACATAAAGACAATAAAAACGTTTGATTTAAACTGTGTTATTACTCAATGAACTTTACTTACAAAAAACGGAGCTTCTTAGCGCATAAATTGGCCAATTCATGTGTGCCCATCAACCACGGCAAGGTGACCTCCCGTCTGATGGGTACTACTCTGCCTACATGCCTCTCTTGGGCTACAAGCCTATAACTCTGGACAGAACATGTCACTTCTGGGCTGAAACACCTACAATTTAAATGGGCTGGTAGAATAGAATATACACCACCTGCTGGTTAAATGGGAGGAGTGCAAGGTCAAACATGAGGCAGTTACAACCTTCTATAGTAACATGTAAAAAGAACTGACCAGCACATCCTAATGTGAACAGGTGCAAGCTGCAGAAACTGAATACGATTTTTAAAAAAAAGAGAGCGCAGCAGCGCTCCATTATGGCCAAAAAACATAAAGACAGAGTCCAGAGTTATAGGCTTGTAGCCCAAGAGAGGTATGTAGGCAGAGAAGAACCCATCAGACGGGAGGTCACCTTGCAGCGGTTGATGGGCACACATGAATTGGCCAATTTATGCGCTAAGAAGCTCCGTTTTTTGTAAGTAAAGTTCATTGAGTAATAACACAGTTTAAATCAAACGTTTTTATTGTCTTTATGTATTTTGGCCATAATGGAGTGCGATTAATATTTACTATAGGAATTCTAAAGTGCATGTGCAGAACAGCTTGAGGAAGAATAGAGTCCCTATGTATACAGTCAGAATGAAATAGGGACAAACAATCCCCATGTTGTATCAGCCGCCATATAACATTCAGGTCCCAATATAGATATTTAAACATCTGCATAGAAGGAAGGCTATGTACAAAATCTAAAAGCAAAAAAGAATATAAAAGTTAAAATGACATACTGAAAAAGTACACTGTGTTCCAAATTATTATGCAAATACTATTTTCTCAGATTTTCCCACATTCCCTATATGAATTGCAGTCATTGTAATTTTCCAGTCCAATAACTATTAGAGGACAATTGAAAGGTTTTTGTATAATCTGCCGATGATAACAGGAGATTTATAAAAAAATAAAACACTCAAACTGCACTCACAATGCATGCTCCAAATTATTATGCACAGCAGAGTTTTCAACCTTTTCATTTTAATAAAGAACAAAAAAATGGTCATTTGTGAAATTATAAGCATTAGCAGGTTATTACACACTGAAATCAAACAGTTTTCACCTCAAATCTTTATTCTAGGTGATGTTACATTTGCACATAGGACCCCTTGTTCGAAAGGAGCTTCTGAACTCTCTCGTCCATTGAATTTGTCAGGTTTTGGATGGTTTCTGCTTCAATTGTTTTGCATGAGGACAGAATACCCTCCCAGAGCTGTTGCTTAGATGTGAACTGCCTCCCGCCATCATAGACACTCCTTTTAATGATGCTCCAAAGGTTCTGAATGGGGTAGAGGTCAGGGGAGCATGGGGGTCACACCATAAGTTTGTCCCCTTTTATGCCCACAGCAGCCAGAGATGCAGATGTGTTATGTGCAGCATGAGACGGGGCACTTTCTGTTCTTCTGTCAGGGGATAAACTTTGAATAAACTGTGCAGTCATTCCCTAAAGTCAGTTAAGGTATGGGGGTCCCCTGAGTATTGGGATAGCCAGGCTGCTCCGGGGATGTAGGGCATAGAGAACGGCATCACCGCTGCTGCAGCCCCGCTGGTTGTAGAAGGCCCCTCCGTGTCCGTCATCTTCCTCCCCCCTAGTTAAGCGTGGCCTACCTTCCGACGATCCTCTTCTGTAGGCCACGGCTCCGCTGCTGCTGCTCCGTGTGAGGACCTTGCATCGCGTCCTGGTGACGTCAGCGTCGCTCTCTCTCCCTTCCAGGACCTTGCGCAGCGTCAGTGTGTAGGGCGGGGCTTCAAGTCTCGCGCGCTTTGGACGTCCATGCCCCTCTTCTTCCAGCGCGGCGTCCTGAAGATGGCGTCCGATGGCGGGAAAACTGGTGAAGATGGCGGGAAACTTCTCTTTAAGGTACGTGTACAGTCTTTTTCAGGCACGCAATACCCGTTTGTGGCGGGTTGGTCACAATCCTGCCGACTACGCCAAAGCTAACTCGCCCCCTGGGCCGTGGGGCACTCGAGGCCGGTCTTCAGGGCAATGCTGGGAGTAGTAGTGGTGACCCGGTCCCGTGGCTCAGGGTGGTCAGACCAGTGGTAGGCTATGATGTGCTGTAGGTAATGTCCGACTACGCCACCCGTGGATCGCGGTCAGGGAGGACCGCCGCTGCAAGGCAGACCGCTGAGGCTGGTGTTGGGGATGCAGCAGGGAATGGTACAACTCCCCACGGGAGGAGTGTAGCCTCAGGGCAGTGTGATAGGATGCTGGCGGTGATGGTGCAGGCGGAGCAGTAACCACACAGAGTCCAATAATGCAGTCCAGGGTCTTTTACTGATCTTATCATAGACCCAACAGGAGTACAGGGTAGGAATGGACCTGGGTGTCTGAGGGCATTCAGGCGAGCTCCGCTGGTCAGGGTGAGTGGGTAGGCCTACCGTTCTCTCTCTGCCCTTAGGTACCTGTAGCTTCTCCGTGCTGTACCGGTCCCTCTGTGTGGCGGAACCTCCAGGCTTCTTAGGCCAAGGGACCTAAAATCCCTCGCAGGTAGATGATCTGCTGCAGGACTTGCAATCCTGACAGCCTCGGACTCCAGTGTCCGGTATGTAGTTTCTCTCTGCGAGGACTGGCTCTCGTCGCCTCTGTCCCTGGCTTTCTGTTCCTCCTTTGCCTCCTGCACTCCTCAGCTGCGGCTGACCTCTCCCTCTCTTCTGGGAACCCTTCTGGATACTTCAGAAGTGGGTCCTGGTCTTCCTCACCCTGCCCTCAGTACCAGTTTTTATAGGGGCAGCCTTCTCCCCCTACTGGCCTGGGACAGGAGGTGCGGCATGCAAATGGTCCATGACCAGAGAACCTCCCTCCTGCTCTCAGACACAGCCTTACAAGTTTGTGGCATCCAGGCCTGGGGTGACACATTCCCCCCTAGGAAAGCTTAGTACTCCGGGACTAAACAAGAAACACGATACAGGGTAGAAATTATAACATAAACATAACAGAGAAGAAAACAACAAACAACACCACATATTGAGTTCTTTAGGTCACAGTATGGCCTGTGACCGGGTGTCCATATCACCAACACAACGGGGGCCTTAACCAGGTGGGGGTCTGTCCTTGCCCCGAGTCCTTAACAGTCTTTATTCTTTCCTTTGGTTAGGCTCCGAACATATTTACAAGGAAGTCCCGGTTACTCAAAGTTCATAACCTTTTAGTCCATTTGTCACTAAGAAAAACTGGAAAACAGTATTAATAACCAGGGTACAAACAGAACACATTAAATATAATTTAGATCTTCCAGCGAGCTGGCATTTGACCCCTAGTGCTCCGGGTTGACCTCCGTAGCCCACTGTCTGGTGGTGGTCTAACCTGGCTTTCCCCACTATCATTGAGGGTATAGCTACTAGCTGGGTGTACAGGCAGGGCAGGCAGCTGTCTGCGGGTCCTTTGGCTTACCGCAGGCATGGCAGGCCCACTGTCAGCTGAGGGCTGACTCTCCTGGGCTGCTGGCGTGGGTTCTTCCGCCTCTGGGGCCGCTTGCTCTTCTTGTTCTTCCTGTCCTCCTGTAGGCTCCTGCTGGGTAGGCTGAAGGAAGTGTAGGACGGGTACCACTATTGCGCCATTTATCTGAGTCCAGGTCCGGGGGAACTCTCCGAGAACTGTGCTGATCATCTCTTCCTTGTCCTCTGCGGGTTCAAGGTCATCTTGATCTTCACTTGGACTCTGTAGTTGCTCGGGGCACCGTTTTAGGTGGTCTCTGGAGACGGTGCTAGTGGTTTCTCCTCCATCCTTGGTAATCACACATACCTTTGGGTTGTCATGGTCGGACTGCAGCACTGTGTACGGGTCTCCCACTGGTCGTCCAGCTTGTGAAGCCTTCTCTTCCGCTTCAGGACCTGCTCACCAGGTTCCAGGGGACCAGCAGGGGCGTGTTGGTTGAAGAGCCTCTCTTGCTTTTCTCTCGCTTGAGCCAGACTCCTCTCCACACTCTCCTGTACCTTCTTGTACTGTAGCCGCCGTTCCGTATCCCAGTCCGCGTCTGGGGAGGTGTCCAAAGGTGTCAGGACTCCCATTTCCAGGTCGATGGGCAGCTTACCTGGTCTTGCTCGCATCAGGTAAGCCGGGGTGCAATTTGTAGCATTCACCGGGATATGGTTGTACAAGTCAATCAGGTCTGGCAGCTTCTCCGGCCACAGGCTGCGTTCTTCCAGGGGTAACGTCTTGAGGAGATCGATGACGATATTGTTCATCTTCTCACACAGCCCATTGGTCTGCGGGTGGTAAGGCGTTGTCTGAATCTTCCTACAGCCATAGAGGTTGCAGAAATCCTGGAATACTTCAGCCTCAAACGCTGGACCTTGATCTGTCAAGACTAGTGTTGAGCGATACCTTCCGATATCGGGAAATATCGGATCGGACCGATACCGAAAAAGTATCGGATATCGCCGATTCCGATACCGGAAACCAATGCAAGTCAATGGGACAGAAATATCGGAATGAAAATAAACCCTTTCTTTCCTTGTAGGTTAATTTTACATGAAGGAAAACAACTAAGAATAATGTAGAATGTATTGGGGGAGGTGGGGGAGACAATAAAGGCATAGAGGTTTAGCCCAATCAAATGGAATAGCAGGAATTAATATTTTTTTTAAGACGTTCTGAGTTACGGAAATATTGACTATGTTAAGTATTTTTATATTTTGTCAGATATTTATGTTTCACTACTTCCATGCTCTTCACCTTCTTTTTTACTTCTCCCACACTTTCTCCTTCATCATCCTCAGCATCAGCATCTTTTTCATCCACTTCTTCTTCATCTTCTTCTTCTTCTTCTTCACCTTCTTCGTATTATTCTTTTTTTTTAGATTCTTCATATTCTACTTCTTCATCTTCTTCTTCTTCATCATATTCTTATTTGTGGCAGGCATTCCTGTAGTTGTTATCTCTAAAAGGTTGGACATTACACCTTTCGTTCTGCCCGTCACAAAAGATTTACAACAGGATTTGTCCGCGTTCAGTTTGGCCTGCAGCAGCAGGTCTTTTCCAGGGGCACCACGAGGAGGAACGGACTCACCCCCATACACTGCTTAGTCATCTTCTGCTTATAATTTAGATATTATCTTTTGCTCTGATTTTTAGTCTTATGCTTAATGTTTTTCCGCTTTTTGTTCTGCAGCTTCTTGTATTTCTGCTTCTTGGTTTTCTGTCTCTTGTTCTTCTGCATCTTGGTGCTTGTCTTCTCTTCTTTGTCCTCTTGGTCAACTTCTTCAGGGTCATCTTCTTGGTCTTCTTCGGGGTGGTCTTCAGGGTCGTCGTCTTCGGGGGTCCTTGTCTTCGGGGTCCTCGTCTTCTTCGGGTTGGTCTTCTGGGTCCTCGTCTTCGGGGTCCTCGTCTTCTTCGGGGTGGTCTTCAGGGTCCTCGTCTTCTTCAGGGTGATCTTCAGGGTCCTCGTCTTCTTCGGGGTGGTCTTCAGGGTCCTCGTCTTCAGGGTCGTCGTCTTCGGGGTCCTCGTCTTCTTAGGGTTGGTCTTCAGGGTCCTCGTCTTCAGGGTCCTCGTCAGGGAGATCTAGAGTGATTACCAAGAACCATTTCAAAAAGCTTGAACTTGGAAATGTAGCAGAAGGTACAAGAAAGCTGAGGAACTACTGAGGACCAGCTGACGGTACTGGAACCCGGATGGGTAGCAGAAGGTACAAGAGCCAATGGAACTGCCGAAGACCAGCTGACGGTACTGGAACTCGGTTACTAAGCAGGAGGTACCTGTGCCAGAAAGCACTACCAAGGACCAGCAGACGTTGGTGGAACTTGGATACCGAGAAGGAGGCACCTAATCCAAAGGCACTGCCGAGAACCAGCTGACGGTACTGGAACCCGGATGGGTAGCAGAAGGTACCCATGTAAAAAAAAGTTCAAGGCCGCGAGCCGGCCGCAGTTACCAAAACCCACAGTCCTACAGGGGGTGCTTGTCCTATTGGCACTATGGAACCAGCCTTCATTGCCAGATCCCGCAGCCCACATAGGAGTCACCTAAACTGCAGGCACCATAGAGTCGGCTAACCCGACAGCAACACGACAGGACAACGCATTGGAGGCAAAGTGACGTTGACACTACCCGGAAACAGCTGGCGTGCTGGAACCAGGCTGGGCAGGAGGGAGTACCCGTGCCAAAGTCACTGCCGAGAACCAGCTGACGGTACTGGAACCCGGATGGGTAGTAGAAGGTACAAGAGCAAATGGAACTACCGAGGACCAGCTGACGGTACTGGAACCCGGATGGGTAGCAGAAGGTACAAGAGCCAATGGAACTGCCGAACACCAGCTGACGGTATTGGAACTCGGTTACTAAGCAGGAGGTACCTGTGCCAGAAAGCACTACCAAGGACCAGCAGACGTTGGTGGAACTTGGATACCGAGAAGGAGGCACCTAATCCAAAGGCACTGCCGAGAACCAGCTGACGGTACTGGAACCCGGATGGGTAGTAGAAGGTACAAGAGCAAATGGAACTGCCGAGAACCAGCTGGCGGTGCTGGAACCCAGGGTAAATACTAAAAACGGAGGAGCCAGAGGTGTATTTGGAGGAGGTTTTAAATCCGTAGTACAGTGGATGTGGACAAAGCAGGAGAATTTGCCGGACACACAGCTGGGGATCAGCTGACGTTACTGAACCCCAATAACACTGGAGCAAGCGTTGACTGTGCAGACGGCACTTCTGAGCAGCAACTAGCGGTATTGGAGCCCAGGGTAAATACTAAAAACGGAGGAGCCAGAGGTGTATTTGGAGGAGGTTTTAAATCCGTAGTACAGTGGATGTGGACAAAGCAGGAGAATTTGCCGGACACACAGCTGGGGATCAGCTGACGTTACTGAACCCCAATAACACTGGAGCAAGCGTTGACTGTGCAGACGGCACTTCTGAGCAGCAACTAGCGGTATTGGAGCCCAGGGTAAATACTAAAAACGGAGAAGCCAGAGGTGTATTTGGAATAGGTTTTAAATCCGTAGTACAGTGGATGTGGACAAAGCAGGAGAATTTGCCGGACACACAGCTGGGGATCAGCTGACGTTACTGAACCCTAATAACACTGGAGCAAGCGTTGACTGTGCAGACGGCACTTCTGAGCAGCAACTAGCGGTATTGGAGCCCAGGGTAAATACTAAAAACGGAGGAGCCAGAGGTGTATTTGGAGGAGGTTTTAAATCCGTAGTACAGTGGATGTGGACAAAGCAGGAGAATTTGCCGGACACACAGCTGGGGATCAGCTGACGTTACTGAACCCCGATAACACTGGAGCAAGCATTGACTGTGCAGACGGCACTTCTGAGTAGCAACTAGCGGTATTGGAGCCCAGGGTAAATACTAAAAACGGAGGAGCCAGAGGTGTATTTGGAATAGGTTTTAAATCCGTAGTACAGTGGATGTGGACAAAGCAGGAGAATTTGCCGGACACACAGCTGGGGATCAGCTGACGTTACTGAACCCCAATAACACGGCAGCAAGTGTTGACTGTGCAGACGGCACTTCCGAGCGCCAACTGGCGGTGTTGGAGCTCAGGGAAAATACTGAAAACAGAGGAGCCAGAGGTGTAATTGGAGAAACTTTAAAATCTGTAGTAGTGAGAATGTGGACAGAGCAGGAGAAATTGCCGTCCGCACAGCAGGGGAACAGCTGATGTTACTGAACCCCAATAACACGGCAGCAAGTGTTGACTGTGCAGACGGCACTTCCGAGCGCCAACTGGCGGTGTTGGAGCTCAGGGATTACAGTTCAGGTGGTAGAAACATGAACAGAACAGGAGACCTGGATACTGTTGCCAACCAATTATTTATTCTGGAAGAGGACTGGCAAATTCATGAGAGATCCAGGCCTTGTTCATTTTGAGAAAAGTAAGCCGGTCAACGTTATCGGAGGATAGTCGCATGCGACGGTCTGTTAGTACACCACCTGCGGCACTAAAGACGCGTTCCGATAATACACTAGCAGCAGGGCAAGCTAGCACCTCCAATGCATACTGACTAAGCTCTGGCCATGTATCCAGCTTACAGACCCAAAACTTGAAGGGAGAAGAGCCGTCTGGGAGTACACTAAGAGGGCAAGACATGTAGTCTGTCACCATCTGACGGAAACGTTGCCTCCTGCTGACTGGAGCCGTCTGTGATGGTGTAGACATTTGTGGCGGCGGGGACACAAAACTTTGCCACATTTCGGCCATACTGGTCTTGCCTTGTGCTGAGGCGCTGCTTCTGCTCCCTCTTTGTGCAGAGCTTCCTCCACTGCCTCGACGCACTGAGCTGCTTTGTAAAGCACTAGCAGCACTGCTCTCGGTTGGAATGGAGAACATGATGGAATGCACCAGTGCGTCTTGGTACTCCCGCATTTTACACTCCCGGTTCAACGGTGTTATGAGGCTTTGTAAGTTGTCCCGGTAGCGAGGATCTAGGAGGGTGGACACCCAATAATCAGCCGTGTTGAGAATGTGGGCGATGCGGCGGTCGTTTCTCAGGCACTGCAGCATGAAATCAACCATGTGCTGCAGACTGCCAACTGGCCAAGAAACACTGTCCCCTGCTTGAGGCGTGATCTCTGCCTGCTCTGCATCACCCCACCCTCGCTCTAGATACTGACTACTAGAGCATTGTGTACCTCCCTCCTCTGGACAGATGTCTTCCTCATCCATTGACTCCTCCTCATCCTCCTCACAAAGTGTCCCCTGCCTAGGCCTTTGTGAGGAACCACGTTGCGCAGACTGTAGAGAAGCAGATGGCATTTGTGACTCCTCATCCTCCACCTCTTCCAAAACCTCATCCCTTAGTGCTTGCAGTGTTTTTTCAAGCAGGCAGATAAGGAGGATAGTCATGCTGACTAGTGCATCATCTGCACTCGCCATCCGCGTGGAATAATCGAAGGCACGCAAAACATGGCAAATGTCCTTCATAGAGGCCCACTCAGTGGTGGTGAAGTGTGAACGGCGCGCACTGCGACTTGTTTGCGCCTGCTGCAGCTGGTACTCCATTACTGCTGCCTGCTGCTCACACAACCTCTCCAACATATGTAACGTTGAATTCCACCTGGTGGGTAGGTCACATATGATGCGATGTTTCGGAAGACGTAATCGGCGCTGCAGAGCTGCAATGCGTGATCTTGCATTGCTGGAACGCCGCAAGTGAGCGCACTCTATGCGGACCTTGTGAAGCAGTGCATCAAGATCCGGATAGTCCCTCAAAAAACTCTGCACGACCAAGTTGAGCACATGTGCCAGACATGGGATGTGAGTGAGGTTGCCTAGGCCCAGAGCTGCCACCAGATTTCGGCCATTGTCACACACTACCATGCCTGGCTGGAGATTCGCTGGCACAAACCACACGTCGCTCTGCTGCTTGATGGCATTCCAGAGCTCCTGCGCTGTGTGGCTTCGATTCCCCAAAGAAATTAATTTTAATACGGCCTGTTGACGTTTGGCCATGGCTGTGCTCATATTGGTCACCATAACAGGTAACCGTTCACGGGTCGATGTGGAGGTAGACCGTGACGGTTCCTGCAGTGCTGATTCAGAGGAACTGGAGTATGAGGAGGAGTCAATGTGTACAGACTGGATTCCTGCAATCCTTGGAGTTGGCAGAACACGTACAGCACCACTCTCAAGATCTGTACCCGGCTCCACAACATTTACCCAATGGGCAGTGAGGGAAAGGTATCGTCCCTGTCCATGCTTACTGGTCCACGCATCGGTGGTCAGGTGGACCTTGCTACTGACAGCGTTTTGTAGCGCATGTTTAATTTTTCCCTCCACATGATGTTGCAGGGCAGGGACGGCTTGCCTGCTGAAATAAAAGTGGCTGGGCACGTTGTATTGTGGGACTGCCAATGCCATAAAGTTACGGAATGTGTCAGTCTCCACCAGCCTGAATGATAGCATTTCAAGGGCCAGTAGTTTAGCAATGCCAGCATTCAGAGCCTGTGCTCGGGGGTGGTTTGCCGAGTATGGGCGCCTTTTCTCCCATGCCTGTGCTAACGATGGCTGTAGACTGGCCTGGGAGTGTGACGATGACTGGGAAAGTGGTGCTGTGGGTAGAATTACACTGTGTCTCTGTACAACAGTGCCAGAGATTCTTCCATGGCGATCCTGTGAGGAAGCCGAACCAGCTGTGTGTGAGCTGGAGGAAGAGGCTACAACACGAGCTGAAGAGGTGGTAGGTGGCGCTGTAGGTTGGCCTAGGTCTTCAGTGTGTTTTTGTAACTCCACCACGTGCTTGGTCCGCACATGTTTCCACATATTTGTGGTATTGAGGTTGCTGACACTTTTCCCTCTTTTCACCTTCTGATTACACAGCTTGTGTGTCACCCTGACCTGGATGCCACAAGTGTAATTAAAGCTGTGTCTGAGAGCAAGGGGGAGGTTCTCTAGTCAGGGGAACATTAGCATGCAATGCCTCCTGTCTCAGGCCAGTAGGGGGAGCTGGCTGCCCCTATAAAAGCTGGTACTGGGGGCAGGGTTAGGGAGAACTGGATTGCCTGTTTCAGCTTTGAGACGTGTCCCAGAGTGGAGCAGGGACAGAAAGTTGCATTGTAACCTAAGAGGAAGTGTGGCAGGAGGAGAGCCACAAGCCAGAGACAAGAGGCGAAGAGAGCCTGTCTTGGCAGATAACAGACTTAATCTACCAGACTTTGGTGTCTGAGGCTGGAAGGATTCCACATCCCCCAGCAGAGAACCAGTTCGCAAGGGACTGTACTTTCCTTGGCCTAAGAAGCCTGGAGGTTCTGCCACAACCGAAGGGACCAGTAAAGCCGTACAAGGCTGGGAGCAGAAAGGAACCCACGTCGCAGGCCATACAGGCGAGAATACACGGAAAGCTCGGAAACGTGGGCTGTTACCCTATCAGGAGGAGATAGCCAGAAGGAGCGCAGAAAGCACGGTAGGCCTACACCCTCACCCTGACCAGGGCCAATTTCCCCGTTGCTCTCAGACATCCAGGTCCCCTCCTAGCTGGGACTGTTTGTGGGTCAATTTACCTGTTTTAGTAAAGACCCTGGACTGCAACCTGTTGTCTGTGTGCTCCTTGCTCCTCCAGCACTACCAGCACTGGGACTCTCACTACCATCACTCCCAACATCCACTATACTGCCCTGGGGCCGCACTCTTCCCGTGGGGAGTCACACTACCATAGCTGCACACCTCATCAGCCCCAGCGGTCTGCATGCAGCGGCGGTTCCTAATAACCGCAAATCCACGGGTGGCGTAGTCGGACATAATTAATAACACATAACGGACTACCACTGGCCTGACCACCCTGAGCCACGGAACCGGGTTGCCGCTACTACTCCCATCGTTCCCCCTATTGCCCGGATCCGAGTGCCCCACGGCCCAGGGGGCGAGTCAGCTTTGGCGTAGTTGGCAGGATTTCGTGCCCGCAACCACCGGGTACTGCGTGCCTGAAAAAGACTTTTGTAACTTATCTGTGGCGAAGTTTCCCGCCGTCTGGAGTCGTTTCCCGCCATTCGGAGTCAATTCCCGCCATCAGACGCCATCTTGGACCTTTTTCCGCCGTCTTCTGCCATCTTCCCGCCATCTGCAGCTGTTTCCCGCCATCGGACGCCATCTCCAGGACGCCGCGCGGGAAGAAGAGGGGCGTGGACGTCAAAACCGCGCTAGATCCGAAGCTCCGCCCCACGCACCGACGCTGCGCAAGGTCCTGGAAGGGAGAGACCGCGACGCTGACGTCATCAGGACGCGACGCCAGGTCCTCGTCCATAGCAGCAGCAGCGGAGCCGCGGCCTACAGAAGAGGATTGTCGGAAGGTAGGCCACGCTTGACTAGGGGGGAAGGAAGATGTCGGACACAGAGGCGCCCACTACCACCAACGCAGCTGCAGCAGCGGTAATGCCCTTTTCCTTGCCCTACATCCCTGGAGCGGCCTGGCTGCCCAAATACTCAGGGGAGCCCCATGCCCTAACTGACTTCAAGGAAAGGCTATACAGTTTGTTCCACGTTTACCCCCTGACAGAGGAACAGAAGGTCAGCATATTAACAGGGCAGTTAACTGGCGCAGCCCAAAGGGAGGTAAAATCATGGCCCACTGAGGAGAAAAGGACTGTGAAGGGTATTCTGGCCCGGCTGCGGGGTACCTTTGACACACGTACCTCCGCTGAAATTAAAATGAGGTTCTATGGGTGTAAGCAGCGGGCACAGGACAGCATCAGAGACTATGCCCTAAATCTGCAGGAAGCCTTGAGGGCTATCCAACAAACTGACCCTGGCAGTGTGCAGGAAACCGATAAGCTGCTAACAGAACAATTCATAGAGGGTCTGCTGTCTAGCGCCCACAGGGCCCAACTGCGCCTCATGTTCTTTCAGAACCCCGACCTGACCTTTGCCCAATTTAAGGACAGGGCCATAAGGGTGCTCCGTGAATCTGCAACCAGTGGCGCTATAAACCCCCGGCGCCCTGCTATCACCTACCACCAGGAGGCGGCGCCCTCCTCTATGGACTCCGTGGAGGCTGATGCACAGGCCCTGAACCAAGCCCCGTCGAAAGACCTGCACCACCAAGTCCAGGAGCTGACCAGGAGCGTCCAGGCGTTGCAAGTGGACCCGTCAAGACCCATCAAGCTGGCTTCAAGTCCGGAGGATGTCCCGTGGCATCGACAGAGGAGGATCTCGTCGTTCCGAGGGAGGCCCACAGACCGCTACGCAGAGGATGGACAGCCCATTTGCCGTCGATGCAACCAGCCCGGACACATTTCCAGGTACTGTAATTTAAACGGGTCCTACCTGGGGCAGAGGGCCGACCCCCAGGCATAAGATCACCAGGCCCTTATAATTGGCGTGATAAGTACATTGGGGGCGCCCGGTTTTACCCGTGGTGCTGGACGGTATCCCCATGAGCGCCTTGCTGGATACTGGGTCGCAAGTAACCACAATCCCTTATGTACTTTTTAAGCAGTATTGGACTGATGCTGATATAACACGGTATCCAGACAGTAACTTGAGCATCATCGCCAGTAATGGCTTACCCGTGCCGCAGATGGGGTTCAAGGAGATGACCATTAAAATTGGTAAAGTTGAACTGCCGGCACAGGGAGTGATTATTGTGGACATTGACCGTCATGAAAGTCACCCTAAAATAACTGTGGGTACTAACATAATTGAAAATTGTCTTTCAGAGGTAATTGTAATTCTACAACAGGTGGCGGTGAATGCTAGTTCCAGCCAACAGAGGGTCCTCAACAAGGAGATAAAAGCCCTGATGAGACGGCAGCAGGTAGAACTGTCTGGTGGTGAGATCGGTAGCGTAAGACTCAGTGATCCATTCCCCATTTCCATGCCTCCCAAAAGTGAAATGATGATCTGGTGTCGGACTGCAATCGGGTTGAGAGGTAGAGACTACCAAGCCATGGTAGAACCCGTGTACTCAGACAGCAGGCCCACCATTTTGACAGCCCGGGGGGTGGTTGATGTCCGTCATGGGAGGGTGCCCGTCCGCATCCTCAACATTGGGGAGAGGGAAGTACACTTACCCAGGTACGCTACACTCGCCAAACTGTTTGTCGTCGAACACCAAGCTATCAGGGCCGTGGAACCCTTGCCTCCATCTCCTCAGGCGGAGGGTAATGGCTCCCAGAAACAAAAGGAGGACTGGTGCCAGAAACTCCATGTGGGTGCTGACTCCACTCCCCTGCACCAAAAACAAGGAGTCTACCGGGTGGTACAGGAGTACGAGAGAGTCTTTAGTAAGCACCCGCTAGACTTCGGCAGAGTAAAGGGGATAGAACACCACATCCCCACAGGGAGCCACCCACCAATAAAAGACAGACACAGGCCTGTACCCCCTGCACATTATCAGAACGCAAAGGGCATGCTAAGAGAGATGAAAGAAGCTGGGGTTATTAGAGACAGCTGTAGCCCCTGGGCAGCCCCTTTGGTTCTGGTCAAAAAGAAAGACGGCACCATGAGAATGTGCGTTGACTATAGACAAATCAACCGTATCACCCACAAAGATGCATATCCGCTGCCTAGAATAGAGGAGTCTTTAGCCGCACTAAAATCTGCTAACTTCTTTTCTACTTTGGACCTTACTAGCGGGTACTGGCAGGTTCCTGTGGCAGAGGCTGACAAGGAGAAGACCGCCTTCACCACCCCGATGGGACTGAGCGAATTCAACTGCATGCCTTTCGGACTCTGCAACGCACCAAGGACCTTCCAGCGGCTGATGGAATGCTGTCTAGGGCACCGAAACTTCGAGACGGTTCTCCTTTACCTGGACGACGTGATCGTCTATTCGAAGACCTACGAGGACCATCTAAAGCACCTGGCCGAGGTGTTCGAAGCCCTGGCAGGCTATAGCCTGAAGGTGACACCATCGAAGTGCCACCTGCTGAAACCAAAGGTCCAGTACCTAGGGCACATGGTAAGCGCGGAAGGAGTAGCCCCCGACCCTGACAAGGTCACGGCAATCAAGAGCTGGCCAAGCCCCTCGAACATCAAAGAGGTGAGACAGTTTCTCGGGTTGGTAGGCTACTACCGAAGGTTCATCCCCGGGTTCACTAAGATGGCAGCTCCTATGCAGGACCTCCTGATCGGACAGTCTAAGTCCAGAAGTCAAAAGCCGCCCTTCAAGTGGGATAAACCGGAAGAGGAGTCCTTCCGCCAGCTAAAGATGGCCCTCACAGGGGACGAGATCCTGGCCTACCCTGATTATGGCCAGCCTTTCATTCTCCACACAGATGCCAGTAATGTGGGACTGGGAGCCGTACTGTCCCAAAACCAACAGGGCAGAGAACGGGTGATCGCGTACGCCAGCCGGAAGCTGAGACCCACTGAGAGGAACCCGGAGAATTACAGCTCCTTCAAGCTAGAATTCTTGGCAGTGGTGTGGGCCGTGACGGAACGCTTCAAGCATTACCTTGCCTCCGCAAAGTTCACCGTGTACACGGACAACAACCCGTTGACACACCTGGACAATGCAAGACTGGGTGCCCTAGAACAGAGGTGGATGGCCCGTCTCTCCAACTATGACTTCGTGATCAAGTACCGGGCAGGCAAAACCAATGCCAACGCGGACGCCCTATCAAGGATGCCTCACTTACCTGAAGGTGACGAAGACCCAGAAGAGCTGGAGGAGGTAGAACTCCCCGTGTTTCACCGGCATGGAGCCGCTCAATACTCCCACCGCGTGAAAGAGGAGGATCTAACAACCGTGATGATCAATCCCCTACCTCACCACAGCTGGGCCGAGACCCAAGATAGTGACCCTGCCATCCATCTGGTGAAAGAACTGCTGACCCAGGAAGACGCCCGCATGGATCCGGATGCTCCAGAGGAAGCCAAGCAGCTGTGGAAGGAGAAGAGCAAGCTGTTCCTCTACGAAGGCAAGTTGTGCAGAAGGATTGTCAACCACCGGACGCACGAGCTGACCTGGCAAGTCGTGGTTCCAAGGCGGGATGCAGCTATGGTCCTGGGAGCTTACCATGACAGAGCGGGACACTTCGGTTGGAAGAAACTGGAGTTCCTGCTAAGAGGAAGGTTCTTTTGGGTCGGCATGAGAGGAGCTGTAGAAAAGTGGTGCAGAGACTGTGGCCCTTGTCACCTGAGGAGGAAGGACCGCACCAGCCAGAAGACACCCTTGAGGCCCATCGTCACCACGCAGCCTCTTGAGCTGGTAGCTCTGGACCACGTCAAATTGGCTCCAAGCCGGTCAGGATACATCTATGCCCTGACAATCGTGGACCACTATTCCCGTTTTCTAGTGGTGGTCCCGGTAAAGGACTTGACAGCCCAAACAGCGGCCAGAGCCTTCCAGCAATACTTCTGCCGTCCACACGGGTATCCGGAACAGGTCCTGACAGACCAGGGTCCAGCGTTCGAAGCTGAAATCTTCCAGGAGTTCTGCAACCTCTATGGCTGTAAGAAGATTCGGACAACGCCTTACCACCCCCAAACCAACGGGATGTGTGAGAAGATGAACAATATAGTCATTGATCTCCTGAAGACGTTGCCCCTGGAGGAACGCAGCCTGTGGCCACAAAAATTGCCGGACCTGGTAGACATGTACAACAATATCCCGGTGAACGCTACAAACTGCACCCCGGCTTACCTGATGCGAGCTAGACCAGGTAAGCTGCCCGTAGACCTGGAGATGGGAGTCCTAATACCTGAGGACACCTCCCCGGATGCGGACTGGGATACGGAAAGGCAACTGCAGTACAAGAAGGTACAGGAGAGTGTGGAGAAGAGCCTGGCCCAGGTGAGAGAGAGGCAAGAAAAACTCTTCAACCAACACGCCCCTGCTGGTCCCCTAGAACCTGGTGAGCAAGTCCTAAAGCGGAAGAGAAGGCTACATAAGTTGGACGACCAGCGGGAAAGGGAACCCTACACCGTACTGCAGTCTGACCACGACAACCCAAAGGTGTGCATAATCACCAAGGACGGAGGAGAAACCACTAGTGTCCTCTCCAGAGACCACCTCAAAAGGTGCCCCGAGCAACTCCGTAGTGCAGAAGAGGATCAGAGTGACCTTGAACCTGCAGAGGACAAGGAAGAAATGATCAGCACCGTTCTCGGAGAGTTCCCTCAGTCCTGGACTCGCATAAATGATGCCATAGTGGTATCTGTCCTGCATTTCCTGCAACCGGCACAGCAACAACCAACACCAGAGCCGGAAGGTGAAGAGGAGCAAGCGGTTCCAGAGGCAGAAGAGCCTGTACCAGCAGCCCAGGAGAGTCAACCCTCTGCTGACAGTGAGCCTGCCATGCCTGCGGTAAGCCAAAGAACCCGCAGACAGCTGCCTGCCCTACCTTTACACCCAGCTGGTAGCTGTACACCTAACGCTAGTGGGGAAAGCCAGGTTGGTCCACCACCAGACAGTGGGTTAAGGAGGTCAACCAGGAGCACAAAGGGGCAGATACCCGCTCGCTGGAGAATATAGAGTGTACTAAGATTGTAAATAACCCTGTTGCCAAATGTTGAAATGTTTGCCAAAGTTACCTGCATGTTTATTGATAGTGTGTTTCAGTTTCTTGCAGCTACCGTAAGGACTCAAAGGTTATGGACTTTTTATAACCGGGACCTTGTATGGACTGCGTTCGGAGCTTAACCAAGGAATGAACTAAGACTGTAAAGGACTTGGCGTAGGACAGACCCCCACCTGGCTAAGGCTCCCCGTTGTATTGGTGATATGGACACCTGGTCACAGGCCACACTGTGACCTTAAGAACTCAATTTGTGCGTCGTCTGTCTATTAATGTTTTATTGTTATGCATATTGTCTTTGTTTATTGTTTAGTCCCGGAGTACTAAATTTCACTAGGGGGGAATGTGTCACCCTGACCTGGATGCCACAAGTGTAATTAAAGCGGTGTCTGAGAGCAAGGGGGAGGTTCTCTAGTCAGGGGAACATTAGCATGCAATGCCTCCTGTCTCAGGCCAGTAGGGGGAGCTGGCTGCCCCTATAAAAGCTGGTACTGGGGGCAGGGTTAGGGAGAACTGGAAAGCCTGTCTCAGCACTGAGACGTGTCCCAGAGTGGAGCAGGGACAGAAAGTTGATTGCACCTAAGAGGAAGTGTGGCAGGAGGAGAGCCACAAGCCAGAGATAAGAGGCGAAGAGAGCCTGTCTTGGCAGATAACAGACTTAATCTACCAGACTTTGGTGTCTGAGGCTGGAAGGATTCCACATCCCCCAGCAGAGAACCAGTTCGCAAGGGACTGTACTTTCCTTGGCCTAAGAAGCCTGGAGGTCCTGCCACAACCGAAGGGACCAGTAAAGCCGTACAAGGCTGGGAGCAGAAAGGAACCCACGTCGCAGGCCATACAGGCGAGAATACACGGAAAGCTCGGAAACGTGGGCTGTTACCCTATCAGGAGGAGATAGCCAGAAGGAGCGCAGAAAGCATGGTAGGCCTACACCCTCACCCTGACCAGGGCCAATTTCCCCGTTGCTCTCAGACATCCAGGTCCCCTCCTAGCTGGGACTGTTTGTGGGTCAATTTACCTGTTTTAGTAAAGACCCTGGACTGCAACCTGTTGTCTGTGTGCTCCTTGCTCCTCCAGCACTACCAGCACTGGGACTCTCACTACCATCACTCCCAACATCCACTATACTGCCCTGGGGCCGCACTCTTCCCGTGGGGAGTCACACTACCATAGCTGCACACCTCATCAGCCCCAGCGGTCTGCATGCAGCGGCGGTTCCTAATATCCGCAAATCCACGGGTGGCGTAGTCGGACATAATTAATAACACATAACGGACTACCACTGGCCTGACCACCCTGAGCCACGGAACCGGGTTGCCGCTACTACTCCCATCGTTCCCCCTATTGCCTGGATCCGAGTGCCCCACGGCCCAGGGGGCGAGTCACTTGCATTTGACAAAGCAAATGTCATCTGCAACTGTGTCAAAAAAGGACCAGGCACTGCAAGTCTTGGGAGCGCCCGCTTTGGATTTTGAAAGAGCCATGCTCCTAATGGGTGCCGAAGTGGAGGCTACAGGCAACCAAGTCTGCCCCCTCCCTCTCCCTCCTTTTTGGGCCGTTCGGGGAATCTCTTCCTCAGAGCTGCTCCCACCACCTTCATGTCCCTCACGCCATGATGGGTCAAGGACCTCATCATCTACACCACCCTCTTCAAACAACTGCTTCTCCTGGGTAGTCTCGACAGCACAGTACGCACCAGAAAGTGGCACCTGAGTCTCATCATCAGATGCGTACTGAGGTGTGCTGTTGACCATAGGCACTGACCCACCCGCCTCTTCAGATTCAGGGAGACAAAACGGTTGCGCATCACTGCATACTACCTCTTCTTCAAATTCTAGAATTCTGCTTGGCTGGCCCCCTCTTTCCAAGCCAAGAGATTCAGAGAACAGAAGTAGAGATGGCTCCTGTCCAGGGCTCTCTGACTGCCTGGGCAATTTGGCAGGTGGTGAAGAGACAGATGGGTGCTCTTCAGTGCTCAGGACCTGAGAGGATCTGGAACTAATTGAAGTCGATGCGTTAGCTGCCATCCATCCGACAACGGCTTCAATTTGGTCCTCGTGCAGCAGTGGGGTACGGCTAGCTCCTACAAAGCTGCGCATAAAGGAATGTTCCCTGCTAAAACTGGGGGATGCTGAGTCACTGGTGCCCGCAGCAGGCACAGAATCCCCACGTCCTCTCCCTGCAGGCACAGAATCCTCACGTCCTCTCCCTGCAGAAACTCCACGCCCACGCCCACGACCACATGCCTTACTCCCTGCCTTCTTCATCTTGGTAGACTGATAAAGATAGGCAGAAAAGTACTAAGGGCTTAGTGTGCTTATTCAACAGCTGCTAACAGGTATAAGAAATACTAATTTTATAAAGTGTGGACTAGACTTTAATATGAGCTAATGTGGCCTACACAACTGTAAAGTGGAGTGTTTGGTGAACTTTATTTAGTTTTTTTTTGTCACAAAAAGACACTGGATGTGCCTAAAGATGTAATAACGATAGTATCACAAACTTTTTGTAGCTATTACAATGTAGGAAGGTAACCTACAATGCAATAGATGAGGCTACAAAAAATAGGCTAATACTAATCTGGCTGGGGCTGCAGGGCACAATGCTGCAGAAAGGCTCCTCTAACTACTCCTATATAGTGTGTTTGGAACCAATTTAGCTGAATACGGATGGAACCACCACACTAATAGGAGATATCAGGAAAAATTATGAATTGGCAATAAAGGACAATGTATGAGGCAGTGACACACACTGAGTGCACTACAACCAGACGTGGCTGCAGCACACACTACAGGGTGAGCTGCACTCACACACACAGACCTTGCAGAAAGCGGTGAACAGCACAGAGAACTGTGCACTAGCACTGCAAGGCACTGCGATTTATAAAGTAGCTTGGGTAAAGCAGAATAGACCAAATAGGTAGCTAAAACTGTCCCTCAGAACAACAGCGTCCTATCCCTAACTGAATTCACAGCAGAGTGAGCTCAAAATGGCGGCGGCGGCTTTTATAGTGCATCATGACATAATTTCAGCAGCCAATCACAGCCATGCCATTAGTTAAGATGCCTACATGCCTAACAGGATGTGACCACACTTCTTAGGATCCTCATTGGCTGAATAAAATGAAAATGGCTCATTGCATTATGGGAACTTCCGATTCCGGTATACGATATTGCAAAAGTATCGGAATTAAGTATCGGAATTCCGATACTGAAATATCGGGTATCGGCCGATATTCGCAGTATCGGAATGCTCAACACTAGTGAAGACCTGTTCCGGATACCCATGTGGACGGCAGAAGTGTTGCTGGAAGGCTCTGGCCGCAGTTTAGGCTGTCAGGTCTTTAACAGGAACCACTACCAGAAACCGGGAGTAATGGTCCACAATTGTCAGGGCATAGACATAGCCCGACCGACTTGGAGCCAATTTCACATGGTCCAGAGCTACCAGCTCAAGAGGCTGCCTGGTGACGATGGGCCTCAAGGGTGTCTGCTGGCTGGTACGGTCCTTCCTTCTGAGGTGACATGGGCCGCAGTCCCTGCTCCACTTCTCGATGGCCCTTCTCATGCCGACCCAGTAGAACCGCTCTCTCAGTAGGAACTCCAGTTTCTTCCACCCGAAGTGTCCTGCTCTGTCATGGTAGGCCTCCAGGACCATTGCTGCATCTCGCCTTGGGACCACTATCTGCCAGGTCAGCTCGTGCGTCCGGTGGTTGACAAGCCTTCTGCACAGCTTACCCTCGTAGAGGAACAGCCTGCTTTTCTCCTTCCATATCTGCTTGGCTTCCTCTGGAGCGTCCGGGCCAGGGCTAGCGTCTTCCTGGGTTAACATGTCTTTCACCAGGCGTATTGCAGGGTCGCTATCTTGTGTTTCAGCCCAGCCGTGGTGGGGTAAGGGATTGAACATGACGGTGGTTAAGTCCTTGTCTCTTACCCGGTGAGAATGCTGAGTGGCCCAATACTGGTGGAACGCAGGGAGCTCTATTTCCTCCAGCTCTTCCGAGTCGTCTTTTCCTTCAGGTAGGTGGGGCATTCTTGATAGGGCATCTGCGTTGGCGTTGGTTCTGCCTGCCTGGTATTTGATTGTGAAGTCATAATTGGATAGCCGGGCCATCCACCGCTGTTCTAGGGCACCTAGTCTTGCATTGTCCAGATGTGTCAACGGGTTGTTGTCCGTGTACACGGTGAATTTTGCGGAGGCCAGGTAATGCTTAAACCGTTCTGTGACGGCCCACACCACTGCCAAGAATTCTAGCTTGAAGGAGCTGTAGTTCTCCGGGTTTCTTTCAGTGGGCCTCAGCTTCAGGCTGGCATATGCAATCACCCTTTCTCTGCCCTGTTGGTTCTGTGACAGTACGGCTCCCAGCCCCACATTACTGGCATCTGTGTGGAGGATAAAAGGCTGACCATAATCGGGGTAGGCCAGGATCTCATCCCCCGTGAGGGCCATCTTCAATTGGCGGAAGGACTCCTCTTCCGGCTTGTCCCACTTGAAGGGTGGCTTGTGACTTCTGGACTTAGATTGTCCTATCAGGAGGTCCTGCATAGGAGCTGCCATCCTAGTAAACCCGGGGATGAACCTTCGGTAGTAGCCTACCAACCCGAGGAACTGCCTCACTTCTTTGATGTTCGAGAGGCTTGGCCAGCTCTTGATTGCCGTGACCTTGTCAGGGTCGGGGGCTACTCCTTCCGCACTTACCACGTGTCCTAGGTATTGGACCTTCGGTTTTAACAGGTGGCACTTTGAAGGCTTCACTTTCAGGCCATAGACTGCCAGGGCTTCGAACACCTCGGCCAGGTGCTTTAGATGGTCCACGCAAGTCTTCGAATAGACGATCACGTTGTCCAGGTAAAGGAGGACCGTCTCGAAGTTTCGGTGCCCTAGACAGCATTCCATCAGCCTCTGGAAGGTCCCTGGTGCGTTGCAGAGCCCGAAGGGCATACAGTTGATCTCGCTCAGTCCCATCGGGGTGGTGAAGGCGGTCTTCTCCTTGTCAGCCTCTGCCACAGGAACCTGCCAGTACCCGCTAGTAAGGTCCAAAGTAGAGAAGAAATTAGCTGATTTTAGAGCTGCTAAAGACTACTCTATCCTAGGTAGTGGATACGCATCTTTATGGGTGATACGATTGATTTGCCTATAGTCCATGCACATTCTCATAGTGCCGTCTTTCTTTTTTACCAAAACTAAGGGAGCTGCCCAGGGGCTACAGCTATCTCTAATGACCCCAGCTTCTTTCATTTCTCTCAGCATACCCTTAGCGTTCTGATAATGTGCAAGGGGTACAGGCCTGTGTCTCTCTTTTATTGGTGGGTGGCTCCCCGTGGGGATATGGTGTTCTATCCCTTTTACTCTTCCGAAGTTTAGCGGGTGCTTGCTAAAAATTCTCTCGTACTCTTGAACCACCCGGTAGACTCCCTGTTTTTGGTGCAGGGGAGTGGAGTCAGCACCCACATGGAGTTTCTGGCACCAGTCCTCCTTTTGTTTCTGGGAGCCATTACCCTCCGCCGGTGGAGATGGAGGCAACGTTTCCACGGCCCTGATAGCTTTGTGCTCAACAGCGAACAGTTTGGCAAGTGTAGCGTACCTGGGTAAGTGTACATCCCTCTCCCTAATATTGAGAATGCGAACTGGCACCCTCCCATGACGGACATCAACCACCCCCCGGGCTGTCAAAATGGTGGGCCTGCTGTCTGAGTACACGGGTTCTACCATGGCTTGGTAGTCTCTGCCTCTCAACCCGATTGCAGTCCGACACCAGATCATCATTTCACTTTTGGGAGGCATGGAAATGGGGAATGGGTCACTCAGTCTTACGCTACCGATCTCACCACCAGACAGTTCTACCTGCTGCCGTCTCATCAGGGCTCTTATCTCTTTCTGGAGGACCCTCTTTTGGCTGGAGCTCGCATTCATCGCTACATAGGTGTAAAATCACAATTACTTCTGAAAGACAGTTTTCAATTACATTAGTACCCACAGTTATTTTAGGGCGACTTTCACGACGGTCAATGTCCACAATGATCACTCCCTGTGCCGGCAGTCCCACCTTACCAATCTTGATGGTCATCTCTCTGAACCCCACCTGCGGCACGGGTTGGCCATTGCTGGCAATGATGCTTAAGTCATCGTCTGGGTAGCGGGTTATGTCAGCGTCACTCCAGTACCGCTTGAAAAGTACGTAGGGGATGGTAGTCACTTGAGACCCGGTGTCCAGCAGTGCACTCATGGGGATACCGTCCAGCACTACGGGTAAGACCGGGCGTCCTCCCACGTACTTATCACGCCAATTAGACGGGCCTGATGACCTTATGCCTGGGGGTTGGCCCTCTGCCCCAGGCCGGACCCATTTAAAGTACAGTACCTGGCTATGTGTCCTGGCTGACTGCAACGGCGGCAAATCGGCTGTCCATCCTCAGTGTAGCGGTCGGCGGGCCTCCCTCTGAATGGCGGGATCCTCCTCTGTCAACGCCACGGGACTTCCTCCGGACTGGAAGCCAGCTCGATTGGTCTTGACGGTTCCACCTGCAACGACTGTACGGTCCTGGTTAATGCAGCCACACTCTTTGTTAGCTCCTTGACCTGATGGTGCAGGTCTGCAGGCTGGGATCAGCCCTCACAAGGTCTGCGGGGTAGGGCGCTGCCCCCTGGTGGTAAGTGATGGCAGGGCGCCGGGAAGCTACAGCGCCACCTGCTGCGGGTTCTCTGAGCACCCGGATGGCCCGATCCTTGAACTGCGCAAAAGTCAAATCGGGGTAAGGTAGGGCCATGAGGCGCAGCTGGGTTCTGTGGGCGCAGGACAGCAGACCTTCTATGAACGGGTCAGTCAATAGTCTATCAGAGTCCTGCACGCTACCAGGGTCAGCTTGTTTGATAGCTCTCAGGGCTTCTTGCAGGTTCAAGGCATAGTCTCTGATACTATCCTCGGCCCGCTGCTTACAGCCATAGAACCGCATTTTTATTTCTGCTGAGGTACGGGTATCAAAGGTACTCCGCAGCCGGGTCAGAATGTCCTTTACTGTCCTTTTCTCCTCATCTGACCATGATTTCACTTCCCGCTGGGCTGCACCGGTGAGCTGCCCCGTCAGAATGCTCACTTTCTGTTCTTCTGTCAGGGGATAAACTTTGAATAAACTGTGCAGTCATTCCCTAAAGTCAGTTAAGGTATGGGGGTCCCCTGAGTATTGGGGTAGCCAGGCTGCTCCGGGGATGTAGGGCATAGAGAACGGCATCACCGCTGCTGCAGCCCCGCTGGTTGTAGAAGGCCCCTCCGTGTCCGTCATCTTCCTCCCCCCTAGTTAAGCGTGGCCTACCTTCCGACGATCCTCTTCTGTAGGCCGCGGCTCCGCTGGTGCTGCTCCGTGTGAGGACCTTGCATCGCGTCCTGGTGACGTCAGCGTCGCTCTCTCTCTCTTCCAGGACCTTGCGCAGCGTCAGTGCGTAGGGCGGGGCTTCAAGTCTCGCGCGCTTTGGACGTCCACGCCCCTCTTCTTCCCGCGCGGCGTCCTGAAGATGGCGTCCGATGGCGGGAAAACGGCTGAAGATGGCAGGAAAACTGCTGAAAACGGCTCCGGATGGTGGGAAACTTCTCTTTAAGGTACGTGTACAGTCTTTTTCAGGCACGCAATACCCGTTTGTGGCGGGTTGGTCACAATCCTGCCGACTACGCCAAAGCTGACTCGCCCCCTGGGCCGTGGGGCACTCGAGACCGGTCTTCAGGGCAATGCTGGGAGTAGTAGTGGCGACCTGGTCCCGTGGCTCAGGGTGGTCAGACCAGTGGTAGTCTATGATGTGCTGTAGGTAATGTCCGATTACGCCACCCGTGGATCGCGGTCAGGGAGGAACGCCGCTGCAAGGCAGACCGCTGAGGCTGGTGTTGGGGATGCAGCAGGGAATAGTACAACTCCCCACGGGAGGAGTGTAGCCTCAGAGCAGTGTAATAGGATGCTGGGGGTGATGGTGCAGGCGGAGCAGTAACCACACAGAGTCCAATAATGCAGTCCAGGGTCTTTTACTGATCTTATCATAGACCCAACAGGAGTACAGGGTAGGAATGGACCTGGGTGTCTGAGGGCATTCAGGCGAGCTCCGCTGGTCAGGGTGAGTGGGTAGGCCTACCGTTCTCTCTCTGCCCTTGCCGACTATCTCCCCCTTTAGTGGTATGATAGCCCACGTCCCTGAGCTTGCCGTGTACTATGCCTGTATGGCTTGCGACTCCGGCCTTAGGTACCTGTTGCTTCTCCGTGCTGTACCGGTCCCTCTGTGTGGCGGAGCCTCCAGGCTTCTTAGGCCAAGGGACCTAAAATCCCTCGCAGGTAGATGATCTGCTGCAGGACTTGCAACCCTGAGAGCCTCGGACCCCAGTGTCTGGTATGTAGTTTCTCTCTGCGAGGACTGGCTCTCGTCGCCTCTGTCCATGGCTTTCTGTTCCTCCTTTACCTCCTGGACTCCTCAGCTGCGGCTGACCTCTCCCTCTCTTCTTGGAACCCTTCTGGATACTTCAGAAGTGGGTCCTGGTCTTCCTCACCCTGCCCTCAGTACCAGTTTTTATAGGGGCAGCCTGCTCCCCCTACTGGCCTGGGACAGGAGGTGCGGCATGCAAATGGTCCATGACCAGAGAACCTCCCTCCTGCTCTCAGACACAGCCTTACAAGTTTGTGGCATCCAGGCCAGGGGTGACACACCTACTTGTGTATATGTGTGCTGTTTTGTCTGGCGCTTTTTGTTTTGTTGTGGTCAGGTACGTATATGTGGTTGGCCTGATAGGACCTGTCACAACCGCATTGAAGGACCTTATGACGCAGCGGACAGATGACTATGATGCTACAGTCAGGTGACTTTATGACGCAACGGTTGGCTGACCCCGCGACACGGTGAACACAAGGGCGGTTCGCGCATGTGCAGTCGACGGCATTGACTGTTTATGCACCTATGTGATGTAAATAAGGGGTCCTTCTGTGAGCATGCGCTGGTGTCGGCAGCATGCATGGGATGTTAAGCATGCTTATTTATATTATGTAGCTCCTGTGCCTGATTGGTCCAATGCACTTTCTTAAGGATGGCTGCTTCTCTCACTAATCACCCCTGATGAAGCTATTGCGAAACGCGCATTGGGTTTGCTGGTGAGTGAGCAGTGACTCCTTCATTGTAGGGTCATGAACTGTTTACATGCTGCTAACTGAGGGATTTTATATTACTATGCATTTACTTTGTAACTATGTTGGTTTACAGGTATAATTTATACTTACTTTGCAAACATGTATGTATTTACTATGCATACTTGATATAGCCCCTATGTAACCCAGAATTTATATTGCACCTTAAAAATGATTCATTTATTCATATATCCCTGGGCTGCTCCAGTTGCTCACCCAGTTTTATGTGCATCATTTTGCCTGCATATTGGATTGTTTATGGGCATATGTGTTTTTTGCTTTTATTTAATAAAATGTTCCTTTTTATGAACATTGTGGTATTTTCAGTCCTGGCATTTTTTTGGGGATATATTAACAATGCCGTTCGGGATACTCAATATATATCAGGGTCTTTTCTCAGTTTTTGGTACAAATCCTACTCGTCAACTTATTTTCTCTCTCCTATAGAGAAGTACACATCGGTGTATGCATGAATCCAGTTCACTGAACGTCTCCAATTGAAGCGCTCTCCTTCACAAATATGAATCATCTCTGTGATCGGCGTAATAAGTTCTTTTCTTAATCCGGTTTTATTTTGTGTAACTAATATATGCTGAATTGCTTTGTCCCCCTTGTAAAATCTTTTGTATATTTTTTTTTTATAAAACACTGCCTCCCTTTTGAATTAAATATAACATTTACTAGTTCTGTTCCTTTTGTCTTATACAGTCAGCCTGTATAAACGACTGGGGGTTTTAGCGAGTATTCTTGGGTAATCGCAGAGTTAGCAGTGATCATACCAAAGGTAAATATACATACTCCATGCCTTGGAATCAGAGGTGCATATACCATACGATCACTGTTAGTTTCCAAATAACTGGCCTATTAGTGGAAACAGGCTGCGGCCTCCTCCTTTAATCATTGGTCAATTGCATAATTGTCCAGACAATAGGGGGCAGCAGAGAGCTGCTCGTGACAAAAAGATAACAGCGAGTTTGTGATAGCATATGGCTTCAGAGGTATAGTTTATGGAACAAAATGAACATGACTATTAAATTTTATATTTAATCCAGAACGATAGGCAGTATTTATGAAAAATATACAAAAGATTTTACAAAGCGGACAAAAATACAGCATATACAACAGCATAAAATAAAATGGATTAGCAAAGAAACTTACTACGCTGTTCACAGAGATGATTCAGCTTAGTGTAAGGAGAGCACTTTGATTGGAGACATTCAGGGAACAGGAATCATGCAAACACTGATGTGTATCTCTCTGCAGGAACCTAGATCATAATTAGGTGCTGATAAAAAGTCAAGGCCAAGTTACAATCACACAAACCCCACCCCCCTTGATGACCTCACATGGGCCACGTTGTGGGATTTTCTAGGCCCTTCATGGATTGTATGAAATCCCTAACTTATGAGATATCTTCACCTCTGGAGATTACAGTCGTTCGCTATTGTCGGATTTTACCTTTCCATAGATAGGAAACATGACATTCGTGGGGTCAGCGATCTGACTTGATTGATCTGGAGCATATTGGCAAGTGTTACAGTTATGAGAAAATATGCACGTTCTTCCTCGATTAGCCCTGAATCTGAAAATGTATGTCCCATCAATAACGGATATATACAAACCCAAATATTCATAACTCTCCACCGGTGCTTAACTGTCTGTTGTAGATTTAACATTTTCCCTGAAGGGAGCAAAAGTTTCCTTTCAACTCAAGATGTCTTTCCTTTGGACATGGGAGACTCTTCCACTTCTATATCTAGGCATAAACATATTTCCCTTTTGTTCTCCGAACCTCAGAAAAGATCTTTCCTGTCTAATTATTACATGTCCAATTTATAAATCTCAGTCTTCCTCACAATAGACATCCTCTTTCAGTCAGCTGGGTATACAGGTCTGGGCTTCAGAAGGAATTTTAAATAGATTGGTCACTTCCCATATGTCCACTGTGTAATTCTACTTCAAAAGAGGTTTAGAATATCAGCTCTTTCTCCCATTGAAAATTCTGTGTGAAAGAGGAGGGGTAGGGGGCGATGAAAATGTGCCATGTATCTTAATGTTTTCTATGACAGTCACTTATATTGTCATTCTTTTTGACGCACAATTCATTATACATTTTTGTCAGTTTTTAGCACTCAAAGAAATATTCTTAAAAACACTCCATAATCCACGGCTTTTCACAGAATATTAAATATTTACCAGCAGGAACAATTTTATCAATTTCAGAGGGTTTAACTCCATAAAAATAATAGTAACAATAAAAAATAGAGTAAAATCAATAAATACTAATAATAATTAAAAATAAATATGAGCATTTTATGTCTAACTATTTAATCACTATTTAGGATATATAGGTGTTGGGATTCTTTTGTTTATTGATCAAAAAAAATTTGACGATAAGAGAACCTTCAGTCAATATATAATACTCACATTGTTATATGTCTCTCGTGAATAAGTAAATTACCAACACAGCCTTTTGATTCTAATTTAATCTCTTATATTAATCATACCAGAGTGGACTCTCTTGTTGCAACTTTTACAATTGTTCTGACATGGCTAGGTCTATTCAATAATGACAAATATGGTTGAGAACGCATATTAGGGTAGAAATACTTACTCTGTGAAAATACACCAAACTCATAATATTCATGTATCATATGGTTTTACATTTTTTGATATCGCTGTAATCTGTTTAGACATTTTACGAAATGCATGCGTGGTTCTGTTATTTAGGACACATGCGCTAAGATCTCCTTTGCCTTTGTTATGCATAGTGTCTGTGGAGTACGTGCTCTTGCTATTCTTCAAGTGGCTCATGGGTCGTAATCCTATCGCCATTTTCTTGCACTCCAGGGGCATGCACTGTTGCTAATCAATATTTTTATTTGACAAGTGCACAGAGATGTCATGGTTGGACACGCACCTCATCTCCGGACTCCGAGAACATGCTATGTGTAGTAGTGGGGAAGGACGTAGCTCCCCTTTGGCACTAAAAAGGTTAAAAAGAATGTTCCTGACAGTTAGATCCAGTTAAGGGGTTAGCTGTGATCATCCAGCCCAGTAGAGTAAAGGGGAACTCAGTGCTAGGGTTGAGCAAAGAATGTGAATAAGGTTTTGCTTCTAGTATGTTTTCTTGTGGGCTGTAGTATTGGTAACCAGCCACAAGATGCCACTGGTCCCGGATGCAGATGACAGGGTAAGTCTGCCAGCAGTATTGCAGACATTTAGGACAGTGATGGGGTTGTGTGTGATGACAGCCCATAGAGGGTAGGCACATTAGGAAATCTTTAGCTAGTTTCCAAAAGCAGGAAGTGAGAGGTAAGTGAGATATATTACTTGGAACAGTACGGGCAGCCTCGGTATAGTGGCTGCTAGGGCAGACGTGAGCCCAGTACCCCAGACAGTAGGATCACCAGAGTGAAGATTCCCTCCACAAGAGTCTCTTTAGCAGGCTGGGGAAACTCAAGGGAGCTATTGAGGACCCAGGGCACATTCTGTCTGCAGGCTACAGAAGAAGCTAGGACTCAAGTCTAGGACATGGGGAGAACTATGATCTGGATATACTGTCACTTGTGAGGAAGATTCTCTAAGGCTAGAGAACAAGGCAACAGCGATGTTTCAGATAAGAAGGGAACTAGGGCTGAAGTTGCATCAAGTACCTGTGGGAAAGATGACAACCCGTTGGGCCTTATCCATTATATCTGCCTGTAAATATTGTATATATTCCTATTCCCCAAGTAAAGTCACAGTTATGGTTATGAACCTTGTGTCCTCTGGATATATATTGCTGCCCTATAATAATAATAAGAATTTTTATTTAGCACCAAGATATTCTGCAGCACTTTACAATTAAGTAGGGACATATACAGACAATATAAACAATACAATGTATCACATTTCAACAGTTACATGAGGAGTGAGGGCCCTGCTCGCGAGCTTTCAATCTAAAAGGAAAAGGGGGGACACAATAGGTAGAACATGGTCATCAGCCAGTATCTGTCTGTATAAGAGCAGTTACCGTGTGGTATTTGGTGCATGGAGGATGTGGAGACAGATGAATATGCAGGGGCAGATTAAGATTAACATTTAGGAGGGGACAAGGGAGAGTTAGGTTGGTGAGTTGAGGGGATAGGCTTGTCTAAACAGGTGTGTTTTTAAAGCACGCCTGAAGACATGGGGGCTAGATATCAGTCAGATCGTTTGGGGCAGAGCATTCCAGAAAACTGGGGCAGCACGAGAGAAGTCTTGGAGACGGAGGTGTGAGGTTTGGATTAAGGAGGATGTTAGTTTTAGATCAGTTGCAGAACGGAGGGTACGGGAGAGTGATAGATAGAAATGAGGGATGAAATATAGGGAAGTGCAGAACTGTGGAAAGCTTTGTGGGTGAGAGAGATGAGTTTGTAATGTCTTCTGTGGTGAATGGGTAACCAGTGCAATGACTGGCACAGGGTAGTGGCGTCGGTAAAGTGGCCTGATAGAAATATGACCCTGGCTGCTGCATTCAGAATGGATTGGAGAGGAGAGAGTTTGTTTAGAGGGAGACCGATTAGAAGAGAGTTGCAGTAGTCCAGAAGAGAGTGAATGAGAGCGACAGTGAGAGTTTTTGCAGTATCAAAGGTGAGAAAAGGTCGGATTCTGGAGATGTTTTTAAGGTGCAGGTGGCATGAGTGAGTGAGTGAGTGAGTGATTGTATATGGGGAAGAAAGGAAAGTTATGTGTCAAATATGACTCCAAGGCAGCGAGCTTGCTGCTTGGGAGTTATGGTGGCGCCACCCAACGAAATTGAAAAATCAGGTATAGGTAGGTTAGTAGAGGGAGGAAAAATAAGGAGTTCAGTTTTGGAGAGATTCAGTTTCAGAAAGAGGGAGGACATGATGTTAGAGACAGCAGACAGACAATCACTGGTATTTTGTATTAGAGTGGGGGTGATGTCCGGAGCAGAGGTGTATAGTTGGGTGTCATCAGCATAGAGATGATACTGGAAACCAAATCTGCTGATGGTTTGTCCAATAGGAGCAGCATACAAGGAGAAGAGGAGGGGGCCTAGGACTGAGCCTTGTGGAACCCCGATAGTAAGGGGAAGATTAGAGGTTGAAGAGCCGTCAAAAGCTAACATGAAGGAGCGGTCAGAGAGGTAGGAGGAGAACTAGGAGAGAACAGTGTCCTTGAGGCCAATAGAGCGGAGCATAGTGAGGAGAAGATGGTGATCCACAGTGTCAAAAGCAGCAGAGAGATCCAGGAGAAACAGCAGGGAGTAGTGACCATTAGTTTTAGGTGTTAGTAGATCATTAGAGACTTTAGTGGGGGCCGTTTCAGTAGAGTGTGAGGAGTGGAAACCAGATTGTAAAGAGTCAAGAAGAGAGTTATCTGAGAGACAGCGGATTAGACAGGAGTGGACCAAGCATTCCAGGCGTTTAGAGATGAAGGGAAGATTAGAGACTGGTTTGTAGTTAGGAGTGCAGTTCTCGTCCAGGGATGGCTTTAAATAAAGGGGTTATGATGGCGTGTTTGAATGAAGAGGAAAAGATACCCAAAGAAAGAGAGAGGTTAAATATTTTAGTTAGGTGGGTAGTGACAGCTGGGAAAAGGGACTGAAGGAGATGTGAGGGAATAGGGTCACTGTTGCAGGTTGTAGGGCGAGAAGAAGCGAGGAGTCTGGTGACTACTTCTTCTATGACCGGCTCGAAGATAGAAAGTGAACTTGAGGTGCGGGAGGGAAGGGGATCCAGACTCTGAGGGGATTGTGCAAGAATGTCTTGACGGATATGATTGATTTTTTGGTGGAAGTAAGTGGCCAGATTGTCAGCACTTAGGTTTGTGATGGGGGTCTGTACTTTAGGGCTCATGAGGGAGTGGAAGGTTTCAAAGAGTCATTTAGGATTGTTGGCTAGAGATGTGATGAGAGTGGTAAAGTAGAGTTGTTTAGCCAGATGGAGAGTAGAGTTCTAAGTTTTGAGCATGAACTTATAGTGGATGAAGTCTTCTGCCGAAAGTGATTTTCTCCACAGATGCTCAGCACACCTTGAGCAGCACTGGAGAAAACATGTTTGCATCGTGTGTCAGGGCTGCATTCTATGCCGGGTTATTCTGTGTGTAGAAGGTGCTGCTTCATCCAGGGCGCTCTGCAATGTGTTGTTATAGTGTGACAATGCCGAGTCTGGACAGGAGAGGGAGAGGATGGGAGCTAAAGATGACGGTAGATGGTTCATAAGCTGCTGGGTATTGATGGCATGTAGATTTCTGTGTGTATGGTAAGTGGGGGTGTCCCGGGTGAGGTGACAATTCTTGACAGAGAAGGAAAGAAGGTTGTGGTCAGAGAGTGAGAGAGGGGAGTTAGTAAAGTCATGCAGCGAGCAGAAACGTGAGAATACCAGGTCCAGAGTGTTCCCATCTTCACGTGTAGGAGGGTTAGTAAGTTGTGAGAGGCCGAGTGAGGCGGTTAGAGAAAGTAGATGAGAGGCAGATGGGGAAAGCGGCTTATCAATGGGTATGTTAAAATCCCCTATGATGGAGGATGTCCTGGTTCGAGAAGAGAAATGCCTGGAGTCAGAAGTAAGAGGAAAGCACCACATACACCGCAGCACACCAGAGGGAGGACACACCTTGTCTGTAGGGTGCCAGAGCGAGCAGGGGCCACAGGTCGCCCACAAGTACCTCACTGGGGCACCTTACATATGAATGGACGCCAAACCTATCTGAATGATCGCCACCTCAGCTATAAGATATTCTTAATATTTATATATGGTATTTAACTAAGACTAGCTGTGTATGTGCTTTGCTGCACCAGCCACTGATGAAGCTGCACTGGTAGCGGCGATACACGTGAAGAATGAACCCTATCTGTGTGTTATTTCCATATGGTACCTGAGTATGATATTCTTCTCAAAAGATGACAAATTTGTATTGGTCGTGCTGGTATAGCATTTCTTGTAGTACTTTTAATTGGTTATATCAATTCATGTACGACTACTATTGTCCTTTATCAATATGACTAACTACATCTAAAATATAAATGCTTATTTGCTGCTACTAATATATATCAAATGATGCACATTGCACTTTATAAAAATGTAGTGCTCTTTATTAATTATATCTTATTCACAGTATTATCTGTAAAGCCAGACTCTTTCTACTCATACGCACGGGGTCAAAATGCTTGGTGCCCCTCGTATAATGAAAGGAAAACCCACAATGGTCACAGAAATAACTTGAATCTGACAAAGGTAATAATAAATTAAAAATCTATGAAAATGAACAAATGAAGGTCAGACATTGCTTTACTGCTTCCACATGAAAGAGGCCTGGACAGAAATGATGGGACCCCTGAAAATAATGTGACAAAAGGGACATGTTCCATCAAGTGGTGTCCACTAATTATCATCACAGGGGTCTACAGTCCTGTAATCAGTCACTGTGCCTGTATATAGGGTTAAAGATACTCACTGTACTGTATATAGAGCTACAGATACTCACTGTGCTGTATATAGAGCTACAGATACTCACTGTGCTGTATATAGAGCTACAGATACTCACTGTGCTGTATATAGAGCTACAGATACTCACTGTGCTGTATATAGAGCTACAGATACTCACTGTGCTGTATATAGAGCTACAGATACTCACTGTGCTGTATATAGAGCTACAGATACTCACTGTGCCTGTATATAGGGCTACAGATACTCACTGTGCCTGTATATAGAGCTACAGATACTCACTGTGCCTGTATATAGGGCTACAGATACTCACTGTGCCTGTATATAGAGCTACAGATACTCACTGTGCTGTATATAGAGCTACAGATACTCACTGTGCTGTATATAGGGCTACAGATACTCACTGGCCTGTATATAGGGCTACAGATACTCACTGTGCTGTATATAGGGCTACAGATACTCACTGGCCTGTATATAGAGCTACAGATACTCACTGTGCCTGTATATAGGGCTACAGATACTCACTGTGCTGTATATAGGGCTACAGATACTCACTGGCCTGTATATAGAGCTACAGATACTCACTGTGCTGTATATAGGGCTACAGATACTCACTGGCCTGTATATAGAGCTACAGATACTCACTGTGCCTGTATATAGAGCTACAGATACTCACTGTGCCTGTATATAGAGCTACAGATACTCACTGTGCCTGTATATAGAGCTACAGATACTCACTGTGCTGTATATAGAGCTACAGATACTCACTGTGCTGTATATAGAGCTACAGATACTCACTGTGCTGTATATAGAGCTACAGATACTCACTGTGCTGTATATAGAGCTACAGATACTCACTGTGCCTGTATATAGGGCTACAGATACTCACTGTGCTGTATATAGAGCTACAGATACTCATGTGATACCCCAGGGGTCTGGTTGCCACAGTAATAGAGATATTACGTCTGAGAGCAGGTGGGAGGTCTCTTGGTCAGGGATCCTATGCATGCCACACCTCCTGCCCAGTCCTGGGAGGGGAAGAACTTCCCCTATATAAAACTGGGGCTGAGGCAGGGTTAGTGAGTAGAGAAGAAGAGAAGCAGCTATAGGAAAGAGAGATCAGGAGCTCTGGGGAAGTCGTGCTAAAAGGAATCAGGGGCTGGCAGCTGTAGAGCTCGCCCTGATTGAAGAGTTACCACCGGACCCGGAGTCCGAGGCTGTGGGGACTAATCCTTACCCAGCAGCAGAAACCGACCGGCAGGGGATTTCAGGTCCTCTGGCCAAGAAACCCGAAGGCACGGTCACACGCGTGGGACCAGCACCGCCGTCGTGGAGCGGAAGCCACTAGAAGGCCCCGAGTCACCGGCCATACGGGTGAGCACCACACGATACACTCAGGGACGTGGGCTACTTTTACCCGCCTCTAGCAAGGTAGCCAGAAGAGTACAATTAGTTGGGGAGGCCTACAACTCCGCCTGGCCAGGGGAGATCCCATCTGCTCAAAGACTGACCAGGCCCCGATAGCTAGCCAGTACTCCGGGAGGGTCTATCTTTATCACCAGTAAAGACCCTGAACTACACCGCATCGTCTCTGAGTGGTTCCTGCTACCCCCATCATCCACGTCGGCTGCCCTGAGGCCATACCCCTCCCGTTGGGGGTTATACCATCTACGCTGCACAATCGTACCACCGGCCTCAGCGGTCCGCCCTGCAGCGGCAGCTCCATAGCTGCATTCAACGGGTGGCGTAGTCGTCCAACATCTACTGCCAATACTCAGCCACACAGTTTGACTCCCTGGGCACGGACCGGGTCACCACCACGAAACTACTACCCCCAACAGGCCCGGCTCCGGGTAGTCCCCGCGTGCGCAACGCTACACTAAGTAGGCCCAGGGGCGCGTCACTCACTGTGCTGTATATAGGACTACAGATACTCACTGTGCTGTATATAGAGCTACAGATACTCACTGTGCCTGTATATAGGGCTACAGATACTCACTGTGCCTGTATATAGGGCTACAGATACTCACTGTGCCTGTATATAGAGCTACAGATACTCACTGTGCCTGTATATAGAGCTACAGATACTCACTGTGCTGTATATAGGGCTACAGATACTCACTGTGCCTGTATATAGAGCTACAGATACTCACTGTGCCTGTATATAGGACTACAGATACTCACTGTGCCTGTATATAGAGCTACAGATACTCACTGTGCTGTATATAGAGCTACAGATACTCACTGTGCTGTATATAGGACTACAGATACTCACTGTGCTGTATATAGGGCTACAGATACTCACTGTGCCTGTATATAGGACTACAGATACTCACTGTGCTGTATATAGAGCTACAGATACTCACTGTGCCTGTATATAGGGCTACAGATACTCACTGTGCCTGTATATAGGGCTACAGATACTCACTGTGCCTGCATATAGAGCTACAGATACTCACTGTGCCTGTATATAGGGCTACAGATACTCACTGTGCCTGTATATAGGGCTACAGATACTCACTGTGCCTGTATATAGGACTACAGATACTCACTGTGCTGTATATAGAGCTACAGATACTCACTGTGCTGTATATAGAGCTACAGATACTCACTGTGCCTGTATATAGGACTACAGATACTCACTGTGCTGTATATAGAGCTACAGATACTCACTGTGCCTGTATATAGGGCTACAGATACTCACTGTGCCTGTATATAGGGCTACAGATACTCACTGTGCCTGTATATAGGGCTACAGATACTCACTGTGCTGTATATAGAGCTACAGATACTCACTGTGCTGTATATAGAGCTACAGATACTCACTGTGCCTGTATATAGGGCTACAGATACTCACTGTGCTGTATATAGAGCTACAGATACTCACTGTGCTGTATATAGAGCTACAGATACTCACTGTGCTGTATATAGAGCTACAGATACTCACTGTGCTGTATATAGGGCTACAGATACTCACTGTGCTGTATATAGAGCTACAGATACTCACTGTGCTGTATATAGAGCTACAAATACTCACTGTGCCTGTATATAGGGCTACAGATACTCACTGTGCTGTATATAGAGCTACAGATACTCACTATGCTGTATATAGAGCTACAGATACTCACTGTGCTGTATATAGAGCTACAGATACTCACTGTGCTGTATATAGGGCTACAGATACTCACTGTGCCTGTATATAGAGCTACAGATACTCACTGTGCTGTATATAGGACTACAGATACTCACTGTGCCTGTATATAGGGCTACAGATACTCACTGTGCTGTATATAGGGCTACAGATACTCACTGTGCTGTATATAGGGCTACAGATACTCACTGTGCTGTATATAGAGCTACAGATACTCACTGTGCTGTATATAGGGCTACAGATACTCACTGTGCTGTACATAGGGCTACAGATACTCACTGTGCTGTATATAGGGCTACAGATACTCACTGTGCCTGTATATAGAGCTACAGATACTCACTGTGCCTGTATATAGGGCTACAGATACTCACTGTGCTGTATATAGGGCTACAGATACTCACTGTGCCTGTATATAGGGCTACAGATACTCACTGTGCCTGTATATAGGGCTACAGATACTCACTGTGCCTGTATATAGGGCTACAGATACTCACTGTGCTGTATATAGAGCTACAGATACTCACTGTGCCTGTATATAGAGCTACAGATATTCACTGTGCTGTATATAGGGCTACAGATACTCACTGTGCTGTATATAGAGCTACAGATACTCACTGTGCCTGTATATAGGGCTACAGATACTCACTGTGCCTGTATATAGAGCTACAGATACTCACTGTGCCTGTATATAGGGCTACAGATACTCACTGTGCCTGTATATAGGGCTACAGATACTCACTGTGCCTGTATATAGGGCTACAGATACTCACTGTGCCTGTATATAGGTCTACAGATACTCACTGTGCTGTATATAGGGCTACAGATACTCACTGTGCCTGTATATAGAGCTACAGATACTCACTGTGCCTGTATATAGGGCTACAGATACTCACTGTGCTGTATATAGGGCTACAGATACTCACTGTGCCTGTATATAGGGCTACAGATACTCACTGTGCCTGTATATAGGGCTACAGATACTCACTGTGCCTGTATATAGGGCTACAGATACTCACTGTGCCTGTATATAGGGCTACAGATACTCACTGTGCTGTATATAGGGCTACAGATACTCACTGTGCCTGTATATAGAGCTACAGATACTCACTGTGCTGTATATAGAGCTACAGATACTCACTGGCCTGTATATAGAGCTACAGATACTCACTGTGCTGTATATAGAGCTACAGATACTCACTGTGCCTGTATATAGGGCTACAGATACTCACTGTGCCTGTATATAGAGCTACAGATACTCACTGTGCCTGTATATAGGGCTACAGATACTCACTGTGCTGTATATAGGACTACAGATACTCACTGTGCCTGTATATAGAGCTACAGATACTCACTGTGCTGTATATAGAGCTACAGATACTCACTGTGCTGTATATAGAGCTACAGATACTCACTGTGCTGTATATAGAGCTACAGATACTCACTGTGCTGTATATAGAGCTACAGATACTCACTGTGCTGTATATAGAGCTACAGATACTCACTGTGCTGTATATAGAGCTACAGATACTCACTGTGCTGTATATAGAGCTACAGATACTCACTGTGCTGTATATAGAGCTACAGATACTCACTGTGCTGTATATAGAGCTACAGATACTCACTGTGCTGTATATAGGGCTACAGATACTCACTGTGCTGTATATAGAGCTACAGATACTCACTGTGCTGTATATAGGACTACAGATACTCAATGTGCTGTATATAGAGCTACAGATACTCACTGTGCTGTATATAGAGCTACAGATACTCACTGTGCCTGTATATAGGGCTACAGATACTCACTGTGCTGTATATAGAGCTACAGATACTCACTGTGCTGTATATAGGGCTACAGATACTCACTGTGCTGTATATAGAGCTACAGATACTCACTGTGCTGTATATAGGGTTACAGATACTCACTGTGCTGTATATAGAGCTACAGATACTCACTGTGCTGTATATAGGACTACAGATACTCACTGTGCCTGTATATAGAGCTACAGATACTCACTGTGCTGTATATAGAGCTACAGATACTCACTGTGCTGTATATAGGACTACAGATACTCACTGTGCCTGTATATAGAGCTACAGATACTCACTGTGCCTGTATATAGGACTACAGATACTCACTGTGCTGTATATAGAGCTACAGATACTCACTGTGCCTGTATATAGAGCTACAGATACTCACTGTGCCTGTATATAGAGCTACAGATACTCACTGTGCCTGTATATAGAGCTACAGATACTCACTGTGCCTGTATACAGGACTACAGATACTCACTGTGCTGTATATAGAGCTACAGATACTCACTGTGCCTGTATATAGGGCTACAGATACTCACTGTGCCTGTATATAGAGCTACAGATACTCACTGTGCCTGTATATAGAGCTTCAGATACTCACTGTGCTGTATATAGAGCTACAGATACTCACTGTGCTGTATATAGATCTACAGATACTCACTGTGCTGTATATAGATCTACAGATACTCACTGTGCTGTATATAGAGCTACAGATACTCACTGTGCTGTATATAGAACTACAGATACTCACTGTGCCTGTATATAGGGCTACAGATACTCACTGTGCCTGTATATAGAGCTACAGATACTCACTGTGCCTGTATATAGGGCTACAGATACTCACTGTGCTGTATATAGATCTACAGATACTCACTGTGCTGTATATAGAGCTACAGATACTCACTGTGCTGTATATAGATCTACAGATACTCACTGTGCTGTATATAGAGCTACAGATACTCACTGTGCTGTATATAGAGCTACAGATACTCACTGTGCTGTATATAGAGCTACAGATACTCACTGTGCTGTATATAGAGCTACAGATACTCACTGTGCCTGTATATAGAGTTACAGATACTCACTGTGCTGTATATAGAGCTACAGATACTCACTGTGCTGTATATAGAGCTACAGATACTCACTGTGCTGTATATAGAGCTACAGATACTCACTGTGCCTGTATATAGAGCTACAGATACTCACTGTGCCTGTATATAGATCTACAGATACTCACTGTGCTGTATATAGATCTACAGATACTCACTGTGCTGTATATAGAGCTACAGATACTCACTGTGCTGTATATAGAGCTACAGATACTCACTGTGCCTGTATATAGGGCTACAGATACTCACTGTGCTGTATATAGAGCTACAGATACTCACTGTGCTGTATATAGAGCTACAGATACTCACTGTGCCTGTATATAGGACTACAGATACTCACTGTGCCTGTATATAGAGCTACAGATACTCACTGTGCCTGTATATAGGGCTACAGATACTCACTGTGCTGTATATAGATCTACAGATACTCACTGTGCTGTATATAGAGCTACAGATACTCACTGTGCTGTATATAGAGCTACAGATACTCACTGTGCCTGTATATAGAGCTACAGATACTCACTGTGCCTGTATATAGAGCTACAGATACTCACTGTGCTGTATATAGATCTACAGATACTCACTGTGCTGTATATAGAGCTACAGATACTCACTGTGCTGTATATAGAGCTACAGATACTCACTGTGCTGTATATAGAGCTACAGATACTCACTGTGCCTGTATATAGAGCTACAGATACTCACTGTGCTGTATATAGGACTACAGATACTCACTGTGCTGTATATAGGGCTACAGATACTCACTGTGCTGTATATAGGGCTACAGATACTCACTGTTCCTGTATATAGAGCTACAGATACTCACTGTGCTGTATATAGGGCTACAGATACTCACTGTGCTGTATATAGAGCTACAGATACTCACTGTGCTGTATATAGATCTACAGATACTCACTGTGCCTGTATATAGGGCTACAGATACTCACTGTGCCTGTATATAGAGCTACAGATACTCACTGTGCCTGTATATAGGGCTACAGATACTCACTGTGCTGTATATAGGGCTACAGATACTCACTGTGCCTGTATATAGGGCTACAGATACTCACTGTGCCTGTATATAGGGCTACAGATACTCACTGTGCCTGTATATAGGGCTACAGATACTCACTGTGCTGTATATAGGGCTACAGATACTCACTGTGCCTGTATATAGAGCTACAGATACTGACTGTGCTGTATATAGAGCTACAGATACTCACTGTGCTGTATATAGAGCTACAGATACTCACTGGCCTGTATATAGAGCTACAGATACTCACTGTGCTGTATATAGAGCTACAGATACTCACTGTGCCTGTATATAGGGCTACAGATACTCACTGTGCCTGTATATAGGGCTACAGATACTCACTGTGCTGTATATAGGGCTACAGATACTCACTGTGCCTGTATATAGAGCTACAGATACTGACTGTGCTGTATATAGAGCTACAGATACTCACTGTGCTGTATATAGAGCTACAGATACTCACTGGCCTGTATATAGAGCTACAGATACTCACTGTGCTGTATATAGAGCTACAGATACTCACTGTGCCTGTATATAGGGCTACAGATACTCACTGTGCCTGTATATAGAGCTACAGATACTCACTGTGCCTGTATATAGAGCTACAGATACTCACTGTGCTGTATATAGAGCTACAGATACTCACTGTGCTGTATATAGAGCTACAGATACTCACTGTGCTGTATATAGAGCTACAGATACTCACTGTGCTGTATATAGAGCTACAGATACTCACTGTGCTGTATATAGAGCTACAGATACTCACTGTGCTGTATATAGAGCTACAGATACTCACTGTGCTGTATATAGGGCTACAGATACTCACTGTGCTGTATATAGAGCTACAGATACTCACTGTGCTGTATATAGGACTACAGATACTCAATGTGCTGTATATAGAGCTACAGATACTCACTGTGCTGTATATAGAGCTACAGATACTCACTGTGCCTGTATATAGGGCTACAGATACTCACTGTGCTGTATATAGAGCTACAGATACTCACTGTGCTGTATATAGGACTACAGATACTCACTGTGCTGTATATAGGGCTACAGATACTCACTGTGCTGTATATAGAGCTACAGATACTCACTGTGCTGTATATAGGACTACAGATACTCACTGTGCTGTATATAGGGCTACAGATACTCACTGTGCTGTATATAGGGTTACAGATACTCACTGTGCTGTATATAGAGCTACAGATACTCACTGTGCTGTATATAGGACTACAGATACTCACTGTGCCTGTATATAGAGCTACAGATACTCACTGTGCTGTATATAGAGCTACAGATACTCACTGTGCTGTATATAGAGCTACAGATACTCACTGTGCTGTATATAGGACTACAGATACTCACTGTGCTGTATATAGAGCTACAGATACTCACTGTGCTGTATATAGAGCTACAGATACTCACTGTGCCTGTATATAGAGCTACAGATACTCACTGTGCCTGTATATAGAGCTACAGATACTCACTGTGCCTGTATATAGAGCTACAGATACTCACTGTGCCTGTATACAGGACTACAGATACTCACTGTGCTGTATATAGAGCTACAGATACTCACTGTGCCTGTATATAGGGCTACAGATACTCACTGTGCCTGTATATAGAGCTACAGATACTCACTGTGCCTGTATATAGGGCTACAGATACTCACTGTGCTGTATATAGGGCTACAGATACTCACTGTGCCTGTATATAGAGCTACAGATACTCACTGTGCCTGTATATAGAGCTACAGATACTCACTGTGCCTGTATATAGGGCTACAGATACTCACTGTGCTGTATATAGAGCTTCAGATACTCACTGTGCTGTATATAGAGCTACAGATACTCACTGTGCTGTATATAGATCTACAGATACTCACTGTGCTGTATATAGATCTACAGATACTCACTGTGCTGTATATAGAGCTACAGATACTCACTGTGCTGTATATAGAGCTACAGATACTCACTGTGCCTGTATATAGGGCTACAGATACTCACTGTGCCTGTATATAGAGCTACAGATACTCACTGTGCCTGTATATAGGGCTACAGATACTCACTGTGCTGTATATAGATCTACAGATACTCACTGTGCTGTATATAGAGCTACAGATACTCACTGTGCTGTATATAGATCTACAGATACTCACTGTGCTGTATATAGAGCTACAGATACTCACTGTGCTGTATATAGAGCTACAGATACTCACTGTGCTGTATATAGAGCTACAGATACTCACTGTGCTGTATATAGATCTACAGATACTCACTGTGCTGTATATAGATCTACAGATACTCACTGTGCTGTATATAGAGCTACAGATACTCACTGTGCCTGTATATAGGGCTACAGATACTCACTGTGCCTGTATATAGAGCTACAGATACTCACTGTGCCTGTATATAGAGCTACAGATACTCACTGTGCTGTATATAGGACTACAGATACTCACTGTGCTGTATATAGGGCTACAGATACTCACTGTGCTGTATATAGATCTACAGATACTCACTGTGCTGTATATAGAGCTACAGATACTCACTGTGCTGTATATAGAGCTACAGATACTCACTGTGCCTGTATATAGAGCTACAGATACTCACTGTGCTGTATATAGATCTACAGATACTCACTGTGCTGTATATAGAGCTACAGATACTCACTGTGCTGTATATAGAGCTACAGATACTCACTGTGCCTGTATATAGGGCTACAGATACTCACTGTGCTGTATATAGAGCTACAGATACTCACTGTGCCTGTATATAGGGCTACAGATACTCACTGTGCTGTATATAGATCTACAGATACTCACTGTGCTGTATATAGATCTACAGATACTCACTGTGCTGTATATAGGGCTACAGATACTCACTGTGCTGTATATAGAGCTACAGATACTCACTGTGCTGTATATAGAGCTACAGATACTCACTGTGCCTGTATATAGAGCTACAGATACTCACTGTGCTGTATATAGGACTACAGATACTCACTGTGCTGTATATAGGGCTACAGATACTCACTGTGCTGTATATAGGGCTACAGATACTCACTGTTCCTGTATATGGAGCTACAGATACTCACTGTGCTGTATATAGGGCTACAGATACTCACTGTGCTGTATATAGATCTACAGATACTCACTGTGCTGTATATAGGGCTACAGATACTCACTGTGCTGTATATAGAGCTACAGATACTCACTGTGCTGTATATAGATCTACAGATACTCACTGTGCCTGTATATAGGGCTACAGATACTCACTGTGCTGTATATAGAGCTACAGATACTCACTGTGCTGTATATACAGCTACAGATACTCACTGTGCTGTATATAGAGCTACAGATACTCACTGTGCTGTATATAGAGCTACAGATACTCACTGTGCCTGTATATAGAGCTACAGATACTCACTGTGCTGTATATAGAGCTACAGATACTCACTGTGCTGTATATAGGGCTACAGATACTCACTGTGCTGTATATAGAGCTACAGATACTCACTGTGCTGTATATAGAGCTACAGATACTCACTGTGCTGTATATAGGGCTACAGATACTCACTGTTCCTGTATATAGAGCTACAGATACTCACTGTGCCTGTATATAGAGCTACAGATACTCACTGTGCTGTATATAGGGCTACAGATACTCACTGTGCCTGTATATAGAGCTACAGATACTCACTGTGCTGTATATAGGGCTACAGATACTCACTGTGCCTGTATATAGAGCTACAGATACTCACTGTGCCTGTATATAGGGCTACAGATACTCACTGTGCTGTATATAGAGCTACAGATACTCACTGTGCCTGTATATAGAGCTACAGATACTCACTGTGCCTGTATATAGGGCTACAGATACTCACTGTGCTGTATAATATAGGGCTACAGATACTCACTGGCCTGTATATAGAGCTACAGATACTCACTGTGCTGTATATAGAGCTACAGATACTCACTGTGCCTGTATATAGGGCTACAGATACTCACTGTTCCTGTATATAGAGCTACAGATACTCACTGTGCTGTATATAGAGCTACAAATACTCACTGTGCCTGTATATAGAGCTACAGATACTCACTGTGCTGTATATAGGGCTACAGATACTCACTGTTCCTGTATATAGAGCTACAGATACTCACTGTGCCTGTATATAGAGCTACAGATACTCACTGTGCTGTATATAGGGCTACAGATACTCACTGTTCCTGTATATAGAGCTACAGATACTCACTGTGCTGTATATAGGGCTACAGATACTCACTGTGCCTGTATATAGAGCTACAGATACTCACTGTGCTGTATATAGGGCTACAGATACTCACTGTTCCTGTATATAGAGCTACAGATACTCACTGTGCCTGTATATAGAGCTACAGATACTCACTGTGCTGTATATAGGGCTACAGATACTCACTGTTCCTGTATATAGGGCTACAGATACTCACTGTGCCTGTATATAGGGCTACAGATACTCACTGTGCCTGTATATAGAGCTACAGATACTCACTGTGCTGTATATAGGGCTACAGATACTCACTGTTCCTGTATATAGAGCTACAGATACTCACTGTGCCTGTATATAGAGGCTACAGATACTCACTGTGCCTGTATATAGAGCTACAGATACTCACTGTGCTGTATATAGGGCTACAGATACTCACTGTGCCTGTATATAGAGCTACAGATACTCACTGTGCTGTATATAGAGCTACAGATACTCACTGTGCTGTATATAGGGCTACAGATACTCACTGTGCCTGTATATAGGGCTACAGATACTCACTGTGCTGTATATAGAGCTACAGATACTCACTGTGCCTGTATATAGAGCTACAGATACTCACTGTGCCTGTATATAGGCTACAGATACTCACTGTGCCTGTATATAGAGCTACAGATACTCACTGTGCTGTATATAGAGCTACAGATACTCACTGTGCTGTATATAGAGCTACAGATACTCACTGTGCCTGTATATAGAAGCTACAGATACTCACTGTGCTGTATATAGGGCTACAGCTGTGCCTGTATATAGGGCTACAGATACTCACTGTGCTGTATATAGAGCTACAGATACTCACTGTGCTGTATATAGAGCTACAGATACTCACTGTGCTGTATATAGGGCTACAGATACTCACTGTGCTGTATATAGAGCTACAGATACTCACTGTGCTGTATATAGAGCTACAGATACTCACTGTGCTGTATATAGACTACAGATACTCACTGTGCTGTATATAGAGCTACAGATACTCACTGTGCCTGTATATAGAGCTACAGATACTCACTGTGCTGTATATAGGCTACAGATACTCACTGTGCTGTATATAGAGCTACAGATACTCACTGTGCCTGTATATAGAGCTACAGATACTCACTGTGCTGTATATAGAGCTACAGATACTCACTGTGCCTGTATATAGAGCTACAGATACTCACTGTGCCTGTATATAGAGCTACAGATACTCACTGTGCCTGTATATAGGGCTTACAGATACTCACTGTGCCTGTATATAGAGCTACAGATACTCACTGTGCCTGTATATAGAGCTACAGATACTCACTGTGCTGTATATAGGGCTACAGA
>NW_027367209.1:0-60742 GCF_046119375.1 Phyllobates terribilis | reverse complement strand
AGTAGATATATTTGATTGATTATCGTCAAACAAGTCCATGCTATTATTTGATAAACGCATATTGTAATCTGCCAAGGAGCTTTGTTGTGGTGATCCTTGATCCTAGATATTTCCCATTCACATATCCTTCCAAAAGTTGTGTTTTCTTATTTTCGTAGCATAATCATCAAATTACCTTATTACGACTTAGCTTACCAGTTTAGTTATAAAAGATACTACTTTGTCCTCGTGGGAACAATATTTGAAAAGCTACAATTAATCTCATACGCTTGTGGGTAGGTTTAGCCCTATCAAAGATCACAAGATCCTAGTTAAAATGTGTTTTTTGTTTCTCTTATTATTCAAGTTGAACTTGAAATAATAGAAGCCCAATAATCAATTTTCTAGTTTAATTTTTTTTTATTTCTTATGTTTTATCATGACAATTATATTTTCCGAATTAGATTATGTGGGATTTTCAGTTACTAATGATCTTTCTTTATTTTTTAACAATTTTTTCCTTCCATTTTTCTTATCTATGTACTTCATTAAACTTGGATTGAATATTCAATAGTTGATAGAGTTTTTATATAGTATGGACTACGATGATATTTGTTGTGAAAATCTGACTTGTATCATTAAAATTAAGAAAAACATACAATTAATAGGTAGTCTATTATAATTAAAACTATCCGATCTAACAAAAATAAGTTAAAACTATCCATATTATCACATGTTTAAATGTTTCCCCACATCAAAATTCAATGAAATTGTTTACCATTAGATGTATAGAAAAAGTCATGTTACACGCTGAGATTTTCAGCCTTACACATCGAAAACTTAATGAAGCTTTCTTCTCTTTGAGGTTTATCAAAGGAGATCACAAGACCCTTGGTAGAAATGAGTTTTTATATTTCTCTTATTATTCAAGTTGAGCTTAAAATAATAGAAGCCCAATAATCAATTTTCCAGTTTAAAAATTTTATTTCTTACGTTTTATCATGACAGTTAGATTTTTCGAATTGGATTATGTGGGATTTTCAGTTACATACGATCTTTCTTTAATTTTTTTTAATTTTTAGTGATTTTTTTCTTCCATTTTTTCTAGCCTATGTACTTTATAAAAGTTGGATTGCATATTCAATAAATGAAAGAATTTTCATATAGTAATGACTACGAGTATATTTGTTGTGAAAATCTAACTCCTAGCACTAAAATTATAAAAAATATATAGTTAATAAGTAGTCTATTATAATTAAAACTATCCACTCAATCCAAAAAAGTAAAATTGTCGAAGTTAACACATGTTCAAATATTCTCCCACATCAAGACTCAATGAAATTTTTGACCATTGGATGTGTATAAAGAGTCATGTTACATGTTGAGATTTTTTAGCCTCCCACATCGGAAAATTAATGAAGTTTTCTTCTTTTTGAGGAGTATAAAAGGAGATCACAAGATCCCGGAAGAAATGTATTTTTGGTTTCTCTTAATTATCAAGTTGAACTTAAAAAAATAGAAGCTCAATAATCAGTTTTCCAGTATAAATGTTTTATTTCTTACATTTTGTCATGACAATTTGATTTCTGAATTAGATTATTTGGGATTTTTAGTTACTAACATTATTTCTTTGATTTTTAGTTTGTTTTTTTTTCTTCTATTTTTCTAGCCTACGTACTTTATTAAAGTTTGATTGAATATTCAATTATTAAGAAAAATTATATATTATTGACTACGAGGATATTTGTTGTGAAATCCGACTCTTAACATTAAAATTATGAAAAAAACATACAACTAATAAATAGTCTATTATCATTAAAACTATTCAATCTAACCAAAATAAGTTAAAACTATCCATATTAACACATGTGTAAATGCTCTCCCACATTGAAATTCAATAAAAATTTAGACCACTAGATGTGTATAAAAAGTCATGTTACTGGTTGAGAATTTAGCCTCCCACATCGAAAACTTAATGAAGTTTCTTCTCTTTGAGGTGTATAAAAGGAGATAACATGACCCCCGATAGAAATGAGTTTTATGTTTCTCTTATTATTCAAGTTGAGCTTAAAATAATAGAAGCCCAATAATAAATTTCCCATTTTAAAACTTTTATTTCTTACGTTTTATCATGACAATTAGTTTTACCGAATGAATCATGTGGGATTTTCAGTTACTAATGATCTTTCTTTATTTTTAACGATTTTTAACGATTTTTTCTTTCATTTTTTTCTAGCATATGTACTTCATAAAAGTTGGATTACATATCAATAATTGAGAAAAAAAATTAATGTAGTAACGACTACGAGGATATTTTGTTGTGAAAATCTAACTCTTAGCACTAAAATTATGAAATATATATAAATAATAAGTAGTATGTTATAATTAAAATTTTCCACTTTAACGCAAAAAAAAGAAGTAAAAACTATCGAAGTTAACACATGTTCAATTATTCTCCTACATTGAAACTCAATGAAATTTTCAACCATTGGATGTGTATAAAAACTCATGTTGCAGGTTGAGATTTTTGAGCCTCCCACATCGGAAACTTAATGAAGTTTCCTTCACTGAGGTATAAAAAAGGAAAGCACAAGACCCCCGATTGAAATCGGTGTTTATATTTCTTTCGTTATTCAAGTTGAGCTTAAAAACAATAGAAGTCCAATAATCAATTTTTCAATTTATAACTTAAAAATATTTTGATTTGGTTTTTTATTGTATCAGAGCATATACGGGTATGTGGGCATTTTTAACTTGTCCATGTTATACAATCTATAACCTATTCATTTTTACAAAAATATTCTTATTTCTTTCCTATATTTCATATATCAACATTTAGATTGATCAATTTTTTACATGAATAAGCAAAGGATAACACATATGTGTGCTACTTAATAATTTACATTAAACTCATACAATAATGTTCAATGTATATATAATATCGTACAAAGACAAAAACCCGTGCAAAGCACGGGTAGTAGAAATCTAGTTTTAATGTAAATTTAGCAAAAAGATCAGGGAACATTAGTGAATTCACGCCTTTTAAGAGAAATCTTAACAAAATTCATCAATAGGTGTGACTTGGTACGAAAAATCGAAATGAGTGTGACAGACTAAATTTTGATATAAGGGGTGGTTGTTATCTTATGATACAATCTAGGTCAATTTAAAAATAATTATTTTTTAAACATCAATGTTGTCTGTTGCATGATTGATTTCACAAAAGCAATGATAAAAAGAGAAGGATACAAAGTCTGAAAAGAGATCTCAAGCTTCTTGAATGATGATTTGAATTCCCCAAGGAATTTATCTAGTGTCTATAAGACAATTAGCAACCATCATATTATATCCCCAACAACCTCGTTGAACCTCAAACAAATAATCGCCCTGATGTCGTAGAGAGCGGGAAGGGCTCCAGTTTGAAGAACAACCAAGTTAAAAAACGATGTCTTATCAAAAAGAGAATATCACCTTATGACTTTGAATAATTATGCCAATAAAGGCGACCCCACCCTATTTAACTGATCCAACAAAATAAATTTTAACCACATTATTGCTAGGTGTCTTCTAGAAAATGTTTTTACCCACAATTCTTGAGTTGGTGCGTTATCTTAGATTCCTTTGAGAGAGATCCAAATGTTTAATTGATGAAGTACCGCAGAGATCATATTATTAGTGAGTTCCACCAGTGTTGAGGTATCATTCCTAAAGATTATGTTGATTCTAACCCGCCACATATTCTACCAAATAATGTAGAGCCCATAACAGTTAGTATTCAAAGATGGGAAGAGATAAAAAGTCAAAAAATCACCAGTAGTAATCAAGTGGATTTGTTGGTCAATGAAATGATGTAGATGACTGAAAATTTGGGAGGTGACTGGACATTCAAAGAAAAGGTTATTATAGGATTGTTAGTGGAAATCATAGAGACAACAAGGATTATCTACTCTAGAGCAATGCATGTTAAGTCGCTCTTTTGTAGGAAGAATCTCAGAATAAGCTTTTCAAAGAAAGTTGTCAATTTTTGTCGGAAGCTTGAGTTTTCGACATGGCAATTTTTTATATGTAATTGGACTGAGCTTTTGTTGACATGGATTAAAAAACACTTCTAGTAGAGAAAGAATCCTTAAAAGAAACTCTTCAGATAACCTTATACTGAAGATCCATGCTTAGAAAGTAAGAGCATGTTTACTGAGGGGCTATAAGTGAGGCTTTTTGCCCTACTTTATCATCACCATTTAATTATAAAATCCCAGCTCAAATAAATAATTATAGTGGAGGCTTTTAAGTAGGATTTTATTGTCATATTTAATTAATATTAAACTATGATTGACTTATATGGTATTATTTTGAATTTAGTTTTACATTAAATTACTAATATTTTATTTAAATTTAAAAATACAATTTTCATAAAATAATTTCATAGTTAGTATAATTAAAAATATAAAGTGTTTATCAATACTTTTTAAAATTATTCCAAGCATATTTATCACAAACTATAAACGATAGATACATTAAAAAGACGACATTACAAAGAAATAATATAAACTAAAGAAAATTATGGAATTAAAAAACAAACAACATTACATGATATATGACTCAACAATTAAAACATAAACACCAATTAGGAATCTAATCTATAAATTTTATTTTATAGTTTTTATATAATTATTTTATATTGATATTACTAAACACCATACTAATATAAAAAAACATTATTTTTTCTTAATTGTATTTTAATGTAAAATCAAAAAAATAAAAATTGTAAAACATATTCAAAATGGATGCTATGCGTAGATAAAAATGTAAATAGAATTATGGTTAATTTTTTTATAAATAACAAAAACAAAATTAATTTAGTTTTTAAGATTAAAATGGGACAACCAAGATTAAATCATGGTCGTCCATAGGCGCCACACGACGTCCAACCAAGGAGCGACGCGTGGCGCTTGTGTAAAGTAAACAAACGTTTGGTTGCTTGTTTTACACGACAATTTTTGGAGTTTTTTTGCTCCAAAACAGTAAGGGAATGAACATTTTCTCTCTCTCCAAACAAAACATGCTCCAAAAGTCATTCCTAATGGATTTTGAACAAAATAAAAGCCTTTCAAAGGTTTTATCATTGGCCTTTAATGCAAACTTTCATATTTTAATAAAAAAATCCAAAAGTCCAATGCTAAAGCCACCATTAAGTGCTCTAAGTATCTACGGATCTACCTATTTATGTACTATATATTACAGCTAACTTATTTGAAATATCCTCAAGAGTTATGGTCTCACCATTGCTTATGTATCCATCCCCTATTTATCACACTATTCTCTCTTCTCTTAGTTTATTTTTTATTTTTCCATCACCTATATATTTAAAATACAATTGAACATATTATTTTTTTACTAATCAAATCTTATTCTTAACCAATTTTCTATTTAAGAACTGTTGGATTGGGGATAGGAGATTCTTCCTATATGAATGTCTCAAGAGGACTTAAAGTTTGATTAAAGTGCGGAAGAAAGAATCTATATAGTAGAACAAGAATTTCACTCAAAGGTGAAAACCTTATATCCTAGTGATCCAGGATAGAACTCATCACTAACTCGTTTATTTCTTTCAGTTTCTTACAATTGTTTACTGTATATGATTCTCTCTTTCTCTCTAGAAATTGAACGCTCATTTCCTTGAAGATTACCTAAACACTTTAAGCTCACTTACAAAGAATGACTCTCAAAACATGAAAAATCGTAATCCTTTACAATTACAAGTTTCCTCTATTTATAGAAGAGCTAACAAGCTAGATTTCTATACAACTTAATTCATCACACATTTAAAATCGTGCTAAATTCCTATTGGCTCTCAAGAAATGCTTTCTTGATTCAGTTGAACCGCTTTTGAGAAAGCTTTCTCTTGCACCACGTGGTAGAGCCTGCTCTTCACTCTTCAAAGGCACACTCACCACTTGCATAGATAAGCTAACATGTGTAAGGATGTAAGCTCTTGATCAAATGCAACTTGCATAACTTACAATCAGTTGAGCTACATATTTATCACGTGTTATATATGAGAAATCTTTTAAACACGTGTTTTCTCCATCTTTTCTTTCTTGGTACGCGCTTCTCCTCTTCTCAACTCACTAGTAAACTTAATCTCTCTCTATATTTTTTAGCGCGATCATCTCGTTGATAAGCGGCCTTCAAAACTCTTAAGTGCGATAATAACACTTATTATTTGTTATAAGCTAGACTTTCTAAGTATTTTCTGGACCTTTAAGGTTCTAAGTAAGTCTTGTAAAATTTGAAAGTCATGGAAACAGTTATATACTAAGTTTGTATCATCAATTAAGAAACTGAGTTAAGTTAAGGCTAGATAAACTAACAATTCCCCCCTTTGTGATGATGACAAACTTATAAAACTATGCATATCAATCATATTGAAAATGGAATTATATCAAGCTAAAACATGCTAAACTTACACTTACATTTTTAGGTTTGATTCCTTGACTTTGGCAAATTAGGCATCATGCCAACATACTCATAGGGGGTCTTCTCTAGAATTGGCTGAGCATAGCGCGGTTGATGATGTAACAGGCCGTGCTCACAACTTGAGCCCAGTAATGTTAGGGGAGCCCATTCACTATGAGCATGGTTTTGACCATTTCTTCCAATGTCCTATTCCTCCTTTCTACAACTCCATTTTCTTGAGGCGTTCTTGGAGCTGAAGTTGTGGTTGATTCCTTTCTCCTGCAAAATGTTAGAAATTGTCCATTCTCGAAATCCAGCCCATGATCTGAGTGAATAGTATGGAGAGGGAGGTTTAAAGTCTTTTCCAATAGAATTATTAATAATGAAAACTTTTCAAAAGCCTCATCTTTAGTTCTAAGGAAAAGAGTCCATGTAAAGCGGGAAAAATCATCAACCAACACAAAGATATAACGGTTACCTCCAGTGATTTGGACTAGAATGGGACCACATAGATCCATGTGGATAAGCTCAAGGGGGCGCTTGGTTGAAACAACCTTCTTGGGTGGAGCTAAAGGACTGGTGCGTGATCTTTAAGTGAGCGCACTCTAAGCAATGTTTCATGGAGTCTGACTTGATTTTTGGAAGGTCCCTTACTACCTCCCTAGTTTGGAGCTTGTAAAGAAGGTTCAGACTCGCATGTCCAAGGCGTTGATGTCAGAGATTAGATTGCTCTTGAATGGTGTCTAAGCATAAGTGTTGAGCTGACATGAAGGAGTGGTCAAACAAATAAGTGTTCGTCACCCTAATGGCATTCATAATTACCTCTTTAGATGGAGATTTGACCACACACTCTGTAGTAGTGAAGATGACTTCATTCTTTCGTTGGTCACAGATTTGAGAAATAGTGAGAAGGTTGAATTTCAAGCTTTCCACCAAGCTTGCATTTCTTATCTGGATATGTGGAGTTAGTTGCATGCTTCCGTTGGCCTGTGATTCTTCCTTGATTCTTCTTTTCTTATTTTCGAAGAAAATGTTGTCTCCTTTTCTATCTTGACACGAGAGCAGGAACTGTAGGTCACCCGTCATATGACATGATCAACCACTCTCAATATACAATTTGATATTCGTTTCAACCTGCATGTAAGAAGAATTGATATTTTTGAACCCATTGAAGCTTAGGCTTGGTGAAAGGATTAGTTGAAGCACCTCTTAGTATAGTCTTTCTAGGTCTGGCTTTAGTGGAATGTGCAAAAGGTTGATAGTAAGCGGGGTCATTCATATCTAAGACCTGATTAGGCTTATATTTGTACAATTTGTGAGATTTTCTTTTAAGCCTTCTTACTTTCACACTATTGCACTTTATGCCCATTATATCCACAATGAGTACAATACAAAATTATATATATATCTCATATAGCCATACTTTCCCTTTCTTGGACTAAATGGTGGCTTTCTTCTCAAGCTTAACATGCTGAGGTTGAGGATTCTTAGCTTGCTTAAGATATAGCTTGTGAGCTTTTTCCCCATGAAAACATCTCTTGGTTTCCTCTTCAAGAACCTTCATCTTGCTCTCTAGATATTCATTCCTACTTCTACAAAAATGATGTTCTTTGCTTAGTGAATTGAGCTTTTCAATCAATTCACTAGTAAGGGATGATAGAGATTCTTCAAAGGAATAGCCTAGCTCGGGTCTATCTCACAAAAAGACCGTTTGATTAATAGTCTTTGCTTCAATAGACTGGGTTAGAGAGTCAAGCTTATCCTTTATAGCATCAAGCTTGCTTGAAACAGTTGAATCACAAGCTTGCTTAAGGCCCTTGCATTTACATTATTCACAGAACTTTGTAAGAACAACGGTTTCAACATGTAATTTATTGGATAATTCAACTGTTTCAGTATGAAGTTCATTGATTTCCTCAGTGTACTAGTTAGCTTGAGAAACAAGGGTATCATTGTCTTCTATCAAGCCTTATAGTAAGTTAACTAATTCCTCTTTAGGTAGAAGGTTTAGCTTTATAGAAGATACCTTTACTAGGTCTTTGTTTTCAGATTCTTTCATTTCCATGAGACACTTATCTTGATTGTCTTCTCCCACATCGAGCTCGTCATCTGAGTCACCCCATGTGGTGAAGAATGCCTTTTTGGGATCAGTTGTGCTCGAGTAAGAAGCGACCTTGGGATTGTGAAAGTATTTGCAAGATGCCCCTTTTTTGGCAGTTGTAATAGATGAAGTTGGTGAGGTCATGCTTGGAGAGTTGCTCCTTCTTGAAGTTATCTTTGTTCTTGAGAAAATTCTTGACCATTTTGGACATCATGGCGACCTCAGCATCCTCATCGTCATCAACGCCGGTCTCGCTATCAAGTTCTTGAAGGACTCTAGTAAGCTTGAGGGATGTACCCTTGGATTCCTTGTAAGATTGCATGTGCTCTTGATCTTGTATCTCTTGGACATGAAATTTTCCAGCGAGTATATAGATCGGTAGCTCTTTCGTCTCTTTAGTCATGAGCATAGTTCTCTTAGTTGTGTCGAATTTTTTATAGACATCATGAATGAACGCCAAGGATAGCTCCCAAGCTTCAATGACGACTCATGCAGACGCCATCTTGTTAGCTAGGACTTGAAAGTGAGAGTGGTAATCGGAGATGGGCTCAATCTCACTTATTCAGAACGAATGAAACTCATGTTACAACTCAAATTTTCTATTATTCTTCATTTCACCGCTGTCGTGGTGCATGTCTATAATAGCTTTCCACATAGCTTGAGCCGTGGAAATGCTCATAATCTTGTCCATATCCTTTTGTTGCATGAAATTCAAGATCAGCTGCCTTGCCTTTGCATTTTTCTCCATCAAGGAATATTCAGTTGGACCCATGCTTGGTCTTTGGTTGCACGTGACACAGTATCATCGTCATTCCCTATGATCATCCAACATTGGTAGTCGTTTTGTTGGATATAATTACGAGTCATCACCACCCATCAGTCAAGCTTGCCTTTAATCAAGAGATGTGGTATTAAGAGATATCTCGAGGTTGTGGGTGTTGATGAGTGCTTTATCTTGCGACATGGTTTTAACTTTTGGAATGAGTGAAGGTTTCTTGGTCACATTCAAGCTCTGATATCAATTGTTGGCTCGGGAAGGGGGTCTTCTTCACAAACAAAGTCTCAAGAGGACTTAGAGTTTGATTAAAGTGCAGAAGAAAGAAGCTTGGTAGTACAACAAGAATTTCACTCTTAGATGAGAATCTTAAATCCTAGTGATGTAGGATAAAACTCATCACTAACTCTTTTATTTCTTTCAAGCTTACTTACAAGTGGTTACCGCATACAATTCTCTCTTTCTCTCTAGAAATTTAATGCTCACATCCTCGAAGATGACCTAAACAGTTTAAGCTCACTTACAAGGAATTACTCTCAAAGCATGAAAACTCGTAACCATTTCTAATTACAAGTTTTCTCTATATATAGAAGAGCTAACAAGCTAGCTTTCTATACAACTTAATTCAGCACACATTCAAAACGTGCTAAATTCATATTGGCTCTCAATAATTTCTTTCTTGATTCAGTTGAACTGCTTTTGAGAGCGCTTGCTCTTGCATCACGTGGTAGAGCTTGCTCTTCACTCTTCAGAGGCACGCTCACCACTTGCACATAAGCTAACACGTGTACGACTGTAAGTGCTTGATCAAAAATAATTTTCACAACTTGCAATCATTTGAGCTGGATATTTATCATATTCTACATATAAGAAATCTTCTAAAGATACGTTTACTCCATCTTGTCTTTCCTAGTACGCGCTTCTCCTCTTCTCATCTCACTGGTACACTTAATCTCTCTCTAGATTCTTCAGTGTGACCATCTCGTTGATAAGTGGCCATCAAAACTCTTAAGCACGAACATAACACTTATTATTTGTTATCAGAAAGACTTGCTAAGTATTAGCTAGACCTTTAAGCTTCTAAGCAAGTCCTATAAAACTTGAAACTCATGAAAATAATTAAATACTAAATTTGTAATCATCAAAACTTAAGAAACTGGGTTAATCTAAGGCTAACTCAACTAACAAGAACATATATTATTCCTAGAATATCTTATTATAGTGATATTTATAAAGAAACTCCCACATTTGTAAGAACAAATTGTTAAGATAAATTTATTTTAATCTATTGAATTATTAAATATAAATAATTCTAAAATACTTAATTATTAAAATGTGAAAAATCCTTTTGTAAACTTAGATTATTTTCAAATTAATAACTATACGAGACATATATATTAATATATAATGAATAGTATTATAAACTATATTTCTTCTCTAAGAATCAAACCTGCCATAATTTATATTTTATGTTATATAAAAAACGAATCCAATTTATATGAAAATTTTTTTAAAAACTTTCATAAAGAAATATTTTATATTAATATACTATTTTCATATTAAACATTGCCAAAATGATAAAATATTAACTACGTAAATGAAATTTACATATAAAGTTTATAACAAAGTTTTAAAAGTTTGATCTATAAAAATAATAATTTGATTGTTGATTTAGCATTATAGAAATTAGATTTTAATTTATTTTATAGAAGTTAAATTTAGAATCGTCTATTTTTATCGATTATTTAGATTATAGTATTAATATTCAATTCATCATGTATCACTATTTTATCTAATAACTATTCATTATCTCATCAAACCTCACAACTTAATTAAAAAGTCCCTCTAGCTAGGTAAAACGCTCTCAAAGTGGCTCGTGTAGGTTACTCTTGTTGTCGATAGTTACTTACCGTTTATTGACGGTTTTTGTTGTTTCCTCTCTGATGAACGCCCTCTAATGCTATTGGCGGCGGTGGTGCATCGTTTTCCTGTACATTGAAGTCCCTCTTTACCTTCTGTCTGGGATAGGGTTTCGACGATGCTTGAAAAGGGGGGATCATCGGCTGTGTAGATACACAACACACAATAACCTGTCAGAGGTGGAGAATTTTGTCCTCCTAGGTGCGGATGCTTCGCCAATTCAACGCAATATATGCTCCTTGTGCCTACATGGAAAAGTTCTATCAAATAGACAAGTTAGCTTTCTAGCACTTAAGTCCACTCTAAACAAAAATTGGAGGCTAGATTATGGTTTTGCTTTGCAGGAAATTGGTGAGAGGACATACATATTTCAGTTCTTCAATAAGCTTGACAAAGAAATAATTTTGAATGGGAGGTCTTGGTATTTCGATGAGTGCTTGATCATATTAAAAGAACTGACAAGGGTGGATTGCCCTTCGGATGCCTCTTTCAAATTTGCCCCTTTTGGATACATGCTATAAACATCCAATTGGTATTCAAAACGCTGATATGGTGAAAGGAATTGGGAATCGTATTGGGGAGTTCATGAAATTTGATGATTCATATGGTCTACGGATTCACAAAGTTTTGAGAAAGAGCGTTATAGTTAATGTGGAAAAACTTAATTCAACACACATTCAAAACGTGCTAAATTCATATTGGCTCTCAATAATTTCTTTCTTGATTCAGTTGAACCGCTTTTGAGAACGCTTGCTCTTGCACCACGTGGTAGGTCTTGCTCTTCACTCTTCAGAGGCACATTCACCACTTGCACAAATAAGTTAACACGTGTACGACTGTAAGAACTTGATCAAAAGCAATTTTCATAACTTGCAATCAGTTGAGCTGCATATTTATCATATTCTATATATAAGAAATCTTCTAAAGATACGTTTACTCCATCTTGTCTTTCCTAGTATGCGCTTCTCCTCTTCTCAACTCACTGGTACACTTAATCTCTCTCTAGATTCTTCAGCTTCACGATCTCGTTGATAAGCGGCCATCAATACTCTTAAGCGCGACAATAACACTTATTATTTGTTATAAGCATGACTTGCTAAGTATTAGCTAGACCTTTAAACTTCTAAGCAAGTCCTATAAAACTTGAAACTCATGGAAACAGTTAGATACTAAATTTGTAATCATCAAAACTTAAGAAACTGGGTGAATCTAAGGCTAACTCAACTAACAAGAACATATATTATTCTTAGAATATCTTATTATAGTGATATTTATAAATAAACTCTCACATTTGTAAGAACAATTTGTTAAGATAAATTTATTTTAATCTATTTAATTATTAAATATACATGATTCTTCAAAAAAATAACTTAAATATTAAAATTTCAAAAATCCTTTTGTAAATTTTAGATTATTTTCAAATTAATAACTATAAACATATATAGACAGATATATTAATATATGATGAATATTATTATAAACTATATGTCTTCTCTAAGAATCAAACCTGCCATAATTTATATTTTATGTTATGTAAAAAATGAACCCAATTTTTATGAAACTTTTTTAAAAACTTTTATAAAGAGAAATATTTTATATTAATATACTCTTTTCATATTAAACATTGCCAAAATGATAAAAATATTAACTACGTAAATGATATGTATAAAAGTTTACAATAAGTTTTAAAATTTAATAATTTGCTTTTTTATTTAGCATTATAAAAATTAGATTTTATTTTATTTTATAAAAGTTAAATTTGGAATCATCTATTTTCACCTATTATTTAGATGAGGTGAGTTCCGGTGAAAACAACCCTTATGGTGTGAAGTGCAAAGCATGTTGAGCCATTATAGAAATTAGATTTTATTTTATTTTATAGAAGTTAAATTTGGAATCATCTATTTTCACCTATTATTTAGGTGAGGTGAGTTCCGGTGAAAACAACCATTATGGTGTGAAGTGCGAAGCATGTTGAGCCATTAGATTAGAAAATGGAGGGCTGAGATTAAAAGATGAGTTTTTAATGAATCCACGCGGTGACATTTTTGTAATTAATGATGAACTGTTATTTTTATTTTTATTTTACGTTTTCTGGGTGATTTTTTTATCCATTTAGATGTGAACATTAGCGTGTTATATGTGAACATTAGTGTGTTATATGTGTACCCGAGAAAGTTCGCACTTCACATCATAAGAATTATTTTCACCGAATCCTTATTCTTATTTAGATTATAGTATTACTATTCATCATATATCACTGTATTATCTAATAATTATTTATTATCTTATCAAATCTCAAAACTTAATAATAATAATAAAAAGTTACTCACGCTACAAAACGCTCTCAAAGTACCTCGTGTAGGTTATGCTTGTACAGTTACTTACCGTTTATTGACGATTTTGTTGTTTCCTCTCCGACGAACGCCCTCTAATGCTATTGGCGACGGTGGTGCGTCATTTTCCTGTACATTGAAGTCCCTCTTCACCTTCTGTCTGGGCTAGGGTTTCGAAGATGCTTGAAAAAGGGATCATCGGTTGTGCAGATACACAACACACAACAACCTGTCAGAGGCGGAGAATTCGGTCCTCCTAGGTGCGGATACTTCGCCAATTCAACGCAATAGATGGTCCTTGTGACTACATGGAAAAGTTCTATCAGACAGACAAGTTAGCTTCTAGCACTTAAGTCCACTCTAAATAAAATTTGGAGGCTCGATTATGGTTTTGCTGTGCATGAAATTGGTGAGAAGACATACATATTTCAGTTCTTCAATAAGCTTGACAAAGAAAGAATTTTGAATGGGAGGTCTTGGAATTTCGATGAGTGCTTTATCATATTACAAGAACTGACAAGGGTGGATTGCCCTTCGGATGCCTATTTCAAATTTGCTCCTTTTGGATACGTGCTATAAACGTCCAATTGGTATGCAAAACGCTGATATGGTGAAAGGAAATGGGAATCGTACCGGGGAATGCATGGAATTTTATGATTCATATGGTCTAGGGATTCACAAAGTTCTGAGAAAGAGAGTTATAGTTAACGTGGAAAAACCTTTGATGTGTGGGGTTAAAATTCTAGTAGAAGGTGAGTGCAAATGGGTGGAGTTTCGGTACGAGAGGTTGACGTTATTGTGTTTTAACTGTGCTCGAATCGGACATGTTGTCGAAAATTTCTTTTCACCGGTTGTTATTACTGATACAGAGAAAAGGTTTCCATTTGGATTTTGGTTAAAGGCGTCACTGGATACCCGAGCAAGGACTAGAAAGGTAGAGCGCGGTTTAGATGCGCCCAGACTACGAAAACTTCACGTTGAGTTGTGTGTTTCTAAGACATTGACGGACCATGATACAACTGAACAGGTGCATTCAGATATAAAAGTGCAGGAAGTGACATATTAGGCAGTGGATAATTCGGTTTTAGATTATAATCTGGGGCAAGCTGGTGTGAATTTAGTGGAAAACGAGGAAAACCTTGGGCAACCTGTTTTGTCTACACCACAAGAAAATATGCAATTGGGTATTATAATGCTACAAGGAGTGAGCATGATTACTCCCCATCATAAGAATTTTGCCTCCCAGATACTGTCGAACTAGCTAAATTAAACCCCTGAAGACGGTAGCTTCGAGAACAAGGTAGGAGATTTCAGAATCAATTATGTCGACAAGTGATAATGTGCTAGCTAGATCAAAGATTCTCAAGCGAAAGGTTGCATCCTTTGATCATTTAGAGTGTGAAAAATTACAGCAACAATAGTTCAAAGAAGATGAAAATTGAGTGTTCATCCTCGCCTGATGTTCAAGTAGCAGGTTCCGGTGATCTCCAGGCCCGTGAACAACAATAAGAAATATTCAGTTGGAACTGTCAGGGGATGGGGAATGGCCTGATGGTTAAAACCCTCCGAGATTGGATGTGGAGGGGTAAACCAAATGTGGTTTTTATTTTAGAATTGAAAGTTAGCAAGCATTATTTAGGAATTTTTATTGCATAAATGTGGTTTCATGTCTGGTATTTGTGTCAATAGTGTCGGTAATTCTGAGGACATTGGAATGTGGTGGCAAAGCTGTACGGTTACTTTGATTAATTGCTCGAATAATCATATATTAGCAGAAGTAGAGGACCCTAACACGTGCAACTGGTGGGCCTTAGTGGGCATCTACTAACCTTCCTCTTCTTTTATATGGTGATTTCAATGAGATTTTAGTTCAGTCTGAAAAGGAGGGCGGAGTACCAAGAAGTTACTCAGCGATGCAGGACATTCGAGATGAGGTGGATTACTGTGAAATTTAGGATTTGGGCTTTCGAGGGAAAAAGTATACGTGGCAGCGTGGGTCTGGTGGAAATTGCATTAGGGAGAGTCTTGATCATTTCCTGGGCTCACGTGATTGGATCCTCATCTACCCAGATGTGAATATTTCACATTTTCCACGGAAGAATTCATATGACTCTTTAATCTCTCTCTCTCAACTGAAATTCAGCAGAACTTCAGACCAAGACGACGTGCTTTTAAATTTGAATCTTATTGGATTAATGAAACTGAATGTTGAGAGCTTATTAATGACATGTGGAATGTACAATCTGATTTATCTTGAGAGAGAGTGTTGATATGTGCTGATGACTTAGCAACATGGGTTGAGGGGAAATTTTATAACGAACATGTTGTATTCGTGAGCTAGAACGTGAACTATCTACACTACAACATGGCATTCCATATGGCCTAACTATCAGTTGATCGAGTATAGTTGTGGAGGGATTAAACGAACTGCCTAAACAAGAGGAGTCCTATTGGAATCTACGCGCCCAGGCAAATGAAATGAAAGATGGGGATCATAATACTTCATATTTTCATCAATGTGCATGCAAGCGACATGCTAGAAATCGAATCAGGAGAATACACAATTCAACTGGAGTTTGGGAGGATTATATGAATGAAATTGAGGATGTTCTGGTACGGTTCTACGACAATCTGTTTCATGCTCAACCAGTGTTGCATCAAGATGAGGCTATTTCTGCTCTAACAAGGTGGATAAGTGATGCTGAAAATTCAAAAACTGCTCAGAAGGCCGACCAGTGAAGAAATTAAGGAAGCATTATTCTATTAGAAATACTAGGATATTATGCTATCGGATATAGTACTGTTTATCTTGAAATGGTTGGACGGTCAAGCGTCAATTTTGACTATGAATAAAATGGTGGTAGCCCTTATCCCGAAAGTAGCAAGTCCGAAATATATGTCGGAATTCAGGCCAATCAATTTATTTACTCTACTTCACAAGATAATTTCTAAACTACTCAGTTTCCACCTTAAACGGGTCCTACCTACGGTAATATCTGAATCCCAATCTGCATTCATCTCAGGTCGGTTAATACTTGATAACTCCCTAATAGCCTTGGAAGGGTTCAATTATATGAAGTATAAACAAACCCGTAGGAATAGAAATCTTACTCTGAAACTCGACATGACCAAAGCATACGATTGGGTTGAACGGTCCTTCTTACGAAATGTGATGACTGGCATGGGTCTTGATGCTAAATAGATTCACTTGATCATGTATTGTGTTACAACTGCTATCTTTTCTTTTTAAATTAACGAACAAGTCCGGGGATAGGTTCATCCCACTCATGGTATCCGACAAGGATATCCGTTGTCGTCATATCTGCTTGTTATGTGTGTTGAGGTTTTCTCGAGTTTAATTACAATAAAGGTATAAATATGGGATTGTTGCATGGTGTTCACGTTTGAAATAAAGTGTCTATCGTGTCAGATTTGTTGTTCGCCAATGACAGTGTTATTTTCTCAAAAACTTATCTTCAAGAGTGTGCCCACTTTACTAACGCATCCAGTTGGTATGAGGAGGCATCAGGTCAGAAAGTAAATTATGCTAAAACAAAGATTACTTTTACTAAAAACGACAATTTGGGTACTCAAAGTTCAATTGTGAGTTTCTTGGGGGTTCGCGAGCTTCAACAACATACGAAATATCTGGGTTTACCGATAGAATTTGGCAGGTCGAAGAAACTGGCGTTCTTGGGAATAAAGGACAAGATTTGGAAATGTTTAAATGGTTGGAATGGGAATTTGTATACGAAGTAGGAAATGAGGTTTTTATCAAGGCTGTTTTGCAAAGTATTTCGTGTTATGTTATAAGCATCTTTCGTCTCCCGAATGGTTTGGTTGAATAGATTCAAGGCATGATTTCGGAATTTGGGTGGGGAGGCACGGATCTGCACAGAACGATACATTGGAAGAATTGGAGTTATTTGTGCTTGCCTAAATGATTGGGCGGTCTGGGATTCTGGACACTTGAGACTTTTATTACAGTGTTGCTTACAAAACATGGTTGGAAGTTGTTGAATGACCAAAATTCTCTTGCATGTCGAGTCTTCAAAGCCAGATACTTTCCAAACAAATCTTTTCTAGATGCAGAACCGAGGTCAAATCCGAGCTATGATTAGCACAATATTCTCAGTGCAAAGGATCTTATTCGAAAGGGAATAGGGTGGTGTGTATAGGTGATGAGCATAGCGTGCTTGCTGCATCTATGGCCTAGCTTTCTGACTCTAATGGTTACCTTTGCCTTGTTAATATCTCGACTTTGAATCCACATCTTACTGTGTCTAATTTCATTGTGCATGGAACCAATCTATGGAATTCTACTTAACTGGATGTAACACTATATCAACAGGAAGCTTTGGGCTTCTAGACAAATTCCCATCACATGGCGTGATGTCCCAGATCAAATGTTTTGGTGGCCTAACAACTTGAGCGAATACACCCTTCGTACATCATACTGTCTGGAGTAGTGCAACGCAATCCCTGATTGGCATAATAATCTTGAAAGTAACACATTGAATCCCTGGAGTCTAATAGGACGTATGCAAAGCCCTATAAAACTGAAGAACTTCGCATGGGGAGCATGTTCTAGGTCCCTACGGGTGAAGGCTTCCCTTTCTAGACGGCATGTGACGAGCAACCCAACATATCAACAATGTAATTGTGATGAAGAAACGGTGTGGCATGCACTAGTTGAATGTCTGGAGGTGGACCAAGCATGGGTTGGTGTGAGCTTACTACAATGGACACGATCCTACTGTTTTATTAGGTTTTCTGGCAAGATCTAAACTCTCTCCAACAGCCTGAGGGGGGTTAAAGAATTCTAGTCATACACATGGGTTGCTTGGACACTCCAAAATAAACACATCTTCGAACCGTCGTTCACCAATCCTCATGTTATAAGAAAGGTTTTCTAAGATACATGGATGATTACTCACATTTTGCAATCAACCGACATGGTAAACAAGCAACAAGATTGGGGATTAAGCAACATCAGGCTGAATCATGGCAAAACCCATCGATGGGTGTTGTACATGTCAATGTGGATGATAGTTTGGATGGTAATGATTTTGGACTTGGTGTTGTTATTAGAGATCATTTAGGAACTATTCTTATGATCACAAGTAGACGGTTTCTTTCCTTCCAAGCAGCATTCATGGTTGAAATCTAGCTATGCAGTGGGGCGTATGTGGGGTCATAATTCAACCGTGTTCGAATCAGATTGTGCGTCGTTAATTACTAGTTTCAACGTTCACTCACCAACCAGGTCGTATAATGCACAAGTAATAGATGATATTATAGCTCGTTGTTGTTCTTTCAGATCAGCTTCTTTTATGATTGTAAGGCGGTACGGTAATAAGGTTGCACACTTAGCGGCTCGTCTTAGTCCAAGTATTTCACAATGTCTTGTATTTCTATTAGTTTCCCTCAAGGTATTGTTAGTCTTGCGGAACATGATCTAACATAGGCTCGCATTTGGTTTTAAAAAATCTCACAACTTAATCAAATTTCACATCTATAATAAAAAAAATTATAATATAATTTATATATTAAAATATTTTTATACATGTTACGGGATATTATACTATCTTTACAATAAAATTCAAAGTAATTTAACTACGTTCCATGTTTTATTAGAAAAATGAAATATGAAACCTTACTTTTGCCTTATTCGGATGAGTTGATGTATCCATTTCATCAATGAATTGACAGATTGACATATGATACATGGTGAATGAGAAAATTTAATTGGACCTGATAAGAAGAAAAACAAATTCACAATACATCTAATATTAACGCGCTATTAGAGGGCAAGTGGAAAAAAGCTAGTGAGAGAGGCTCTTGTCTCTCTCCTCGGTTAGGGTTTGGGCGCCATTTCCCTCTCAGCAAAGGGACGGTGGAGACTGGAAGCGGCTGATGTTCAACGGGTGGCTTGGCTTTTCATCAGGGTCCTGGGGGACGTGTCGTCGCTCTTGTTCAAGCATAGCCCGACGTGGTAGAGTGGTGTACATCAGCGGTGATCTATTCCTTGTTGTTGCTGCTTCAATGTAACAGATATGAATCTCTTCCTCTTCATCTATTTTCATTCCAATCTATAAGTTACAATGGTTCCTTTGAGAAGCCTTTCAACTAATTATTTAATCCCTTTTGAATTCCTCCTTCATCTATATTCTCCAATTTACTGCCAGATAAGTTTCAATTGTTGCTCTATTTTAGATCCAGAAATAATCGCAAGGTTTTCTCATATTAATTTCCCTATCAATTCAAAATCTCTTGATATCAATTTATGTTCTAGGGTTATAGAAAATCGAACTACAACTAAAATTTTAATTGGGGCTTATCAGTCATATATTCAATTCAGTTTATCACTGATAATTTTCAATCAAAATGATATGGATTTACTATGGAAAGTTAATGAATTCAGATTTCCTGGTCCTTCTATAGTGATTCTGCATGCCCTTTATATCTCTTTGATTACTCTTACTGCACAAATATATTTTCCTAACCAAACAAACATTGATTTTCAATCTAGGGTTTCTAATATGAAATTATTTGGGGCTTTTGACATCTGTATACAATTATGCCTAACTGCTTTATTTAGCAATTACATCTATCAGTATTTAGTCTAGATTAACAAAGATTCAAGGTATTATTTTGATTTAGGAACAAATCCATGTATCAAGGTAGATCAATATAACATAACATTTCTTTTACCTTCAGAGCAGCATGTTTCATTCTTTACAGTTATAAGGAATTCAAGATGGCTTTGGGAGGACGAACCACTTAACCAACATATGCTTCAGCAAAAAGAAAGTATCTACGGTGATTTCCTACTTCTTACAATCCTAGTGACCAGGTACAATAACCTTTCTTCTTCTTTCAATTTAGTTATTTCTTCATTTTTGCATTGCAGCCTGTGTGTTGCCTTCTTCATTCATGAGGCTGATTTTCTTATGATCCCTCCTTCTCATTGTAAATTTACTGCCAGTTTATCTCAAGAAACCGTCCATAATCTTTATCATAATTTGTCTGATTTTGAGTTAATTATGTTGATTATAAATGTAAATTTAGGGTTCTTTAGAAATCCACTGATAGAAATTGAGTATTTTGCTATTACTTTTGGTAAATGCTTGCTAGAATATGTCCTTAACTACGACATAATAGGCTTAAAAATTGTTAGGAAAATACCCCCCTCTTTGTTAGATTTTTGTTTCAGTTGTTTCTGGATTCAAAGTTTGAGGATGTTAGAGAAAAAAAATTGTTTGTTTGTTGAGGAGAAAATCTATCCAAGGAATGGACTGGCTCTGAGGTTGATAGTTAATCTATCAAATAGATTTGATAGATTAACTAAATTAGCTAATACTTTTGGTCTCTTAAATACAGCTTGTACTTGGAGGAAACCCATAGATTTCTGTAATACAATTCTCAAAAAACTTGACAAATGTTTATTCCAATATAAACTTCAAAATTCATTTGATTTTATCCAAACAAAGCACCTCCCTTTTACAATTTCAGATCACTGTTGTATCATCATTCAACTAGGAAACAATAATAATTACAAAAAAATCCTTTCAGATTTGAAAATGCCTGGATTGACTATCTAGATTATATTAATAATGTCATAAAAGCTTAGTCCTTTGACTTTCAAGGATCCTATATGTTTAAATTATGTATGAAACAGCATCACCTTAACAATATTTCTAAATCTTGGTGCAAAAAATTATGTCAAAACAATCAAATGCAACTTGCTAAGACCTCTTCTTCTCTAGAGACTCTTTTAAATTCTTGTTAAATAACCCCTTAGATGAATATCTAAATCAAAAGTTTAAAATCACGTTACAAAAATATAATTGTCTTCTAAATTTTTCCAGCATAAATTTTGGTCTCAACGCACAAAACTTAAAAACACTATACATATGGATAAAAATAGAAAATATTTTCAAACTGTATCCAAGATCAGAAACATAAAAGAAAAAATAATCCAATTTACATCCTCTAATGGTCTTGTTCATTATGACCATAATAATATTGTGTTGGCTATTACAAGAGATCTGCAAATTCATTTTCAACAAACTTATATAACCCCTCTTTCAGACCAGGATTTACAACTAATTCCCCAGTTAGTTTCTACTGAAGATAATTTAGAGCTTTGTAAACAACCGATAGACAGTGAAATCAAATTAGTAGTCAACCAAATGCCTAAAATAAAAATTGTGGGCCTGATGGCTTTCTTGCTGAATTTTATCAAACATACTGGCCAATTGTGGGCAATTCAGTTATCAAATCTATTCAGACTTTTTTCCACTCATAAACTTTGTTATCGGAATGTACACAGTCTTTTATTTCCTTGATCTCGAAGAAAGATAATCACAAACGACTAATCACTTCAGACCAATTAGTCTTTGTAACACTTCATACAAAATCATTACTAAAATTCTATACAAAAGTTACTCCCAAAACTAATAAACCCTCTGCAAGGAACCTTTACTCAAGATAGAACTATACAAGAAAATATTCTTATAACTCATGAGATTTTTTACTCTTTTCATAAGAAAAAGAAAGGAATTCGTGGATGGATGGGTATAAAATTACATAAGGAAAAGACATATGATAAACTTCAATGGTCATTCATTGCAGATATATTTAAAGGTTTCGGCTTCTCCCAACAATGGATTAATCTTATTATGGCTTGTATCACTTTGGCATCTTTCTTTGTCTTAGTTAACAATGAAATTGGTCCTGTCTTCAAGCCTCACTGTGGTCTTCGTCAAGGAGATCCAATTGCTCCTTTTATATCCATCATTGCAATGGAATTTCTAGCACGAAAATTAACAATTGAAGCTAATAAACAGAATCGTAAAGTTGGAATTGAAATTGTCAATAACGGTATGTGTTATACCCTTCTTAAGCTTCGTAGATGATACAATTATTTTTGCAAATCCAAAGATTTCAAATGCGCAATACATTAAATCAACCTTGGATCATTTATCTAAGATTTCAGGATTAAAGATCGACTACGGCAAAAGTTCAATCCAATTATCTACAAATATCCCAAATAATTTAAAACAATCTATAGTTTCTGCACGCCAAATTCGCATAACAACTACTACGGAAAAATATATGGGTATACCCATAGTTGCGGGTAGAGTTAAAAATGAATGCTTTAATTATGCAATTTCAAATATAAAAAATTCTCTATCCCATTGGAAAACTGATAATTTATCTCAAGCTGCTAGAACGGTTCTAATTCAATCAAATCTCATCTCGAAAACTAATTACTTAATGCAAAGTTTATTTCTTCTAGCTGGCATCCATAAGAAAATAGATGATATAATCTTTTGGAATAAATTTAATACCTCATATAGACCTTTAAAATCATGTAATGATATCTGTTAACCAAAATTACAAGGAGTAATGGTCTTACATAAAGCAGAAACATGTAACTCATCATTACAAATGAAACTATTGTGAAACTTTTGACAAATAGTAATAGCATTTGGGTTCATCTTATAAATGAAAAATACCTACACAATCGCAACATTTTGAATTACAAGAAAAAACCAAACAATCCTGGCAATTCTCTAAACTCTTAACTTTGAGGAAAGATTTTGAAAAAGGACTTTTTTGAATTGTGGGAAATGGAAAATCTATTAACGTTTGGAATGATAATTGGATTGAAAACTTGAACCTGAAAACATACTTCAATCCAAATATTGATAATGTTAATATGAAAGTTGAGGAATTTATTACCACAACTAAACAACGGAATCCCATAAAACTAGCTATATATTTACCAATTAATATTATTAACATTATTTTATCTATACATATTCCCGCGACAAATATTGAGGATAAATTATCTGGAAACCCTCTGCCTCGGGAGACTTTACATCAAATTCAGCCCTTCATTTTTGTAGGGCCAACAACTTGTCTCAAAATCAAACTATCTTTTCAAAGATGTGGAAATTAGATATTCCACCAAAACTAAAAAACTTCATATGGAAATCTCTGTCGGATTGCTTGCCAACTACTGAAAGATTAAATCGATACTACAACAGAGTTCAAACTACTGTATTAACTGTAATTATTACACTGAGACAACTAATAATTTCTTTTTGACTGTCATAAACCATTAATATGATTTCAAAATTACTAACTAAAATTGGTAATACCTACAACCTGCAAAATACGAATAACTACAAAGACAATTTCAATTTCTTTATTACTAACAAGCAACATTAACATTATGTGCTTTCTATGGTATGAGATGAGCTTTGAATTGCTAGGAACAGTAAAATTTTCAATACAAATGATAGAACTAAAACTTCGGCGGTGGATCGGGCTTTTTTTCAATTCCAATCTTGGGAAGCTTCGGAACTTTTTAATCACATTAAAAACAATAACAGTATAAATAACAATATTAAAAAGAGAAAAAATAATAAAAGATGGATAAAACCAGGTAATAATTCAATCAAAGTCAACTTTGCTGCTTCATTTTGTACTACGGGTGAATACTACGTTTCTAATATTATAAGACACGAGTCAAGAAATGTTATTAGTACTAATAGGAAACAAGTTAATGTCATTCGGTTTTACAGGCTGAAGTTTTAGTTGCTCTGGAAGCAGTTCTCTCAAGTAATCTCAATTGTCCAAGGGTTATCTTTGAAGGCGACAATCTTCCTTTAATCAATGCCATCAGAGGTACATGAAAATTTCCGTGGAATATTCTCCATATTATTGAAAACATCAAGGCGGCGACAAATAAATTTCAGGAATGCAGATTCCTTCACTACTTCAGAGAAAGCAATAAAGCAGCAGACACTTTAGCAAGCGACAAAGCGGATAACATAGATTTAGTAGATATCAGATCTTATATAATTTCTTATCAGTTACCTGATACTCATATCAGAAATGCGAGAGCTCGATTGTGGATTGTACAATATCCTCTTTATAGTTTCCTTCGCCTTTTTGTAAGCATTATTATTTTTGATAATACGAGATTACCTTTGGGTTAGAAGGATTCCCAATCTTGACCATGTATTAAAAAAATAACAGTTGTTTTGTGAAAGGTTGGAATTCACAGTTTATATTCTTTTTTATTATGGAATCCTCCCTAACCAGGAGGCAATCCCGCATTATCATGCCAGATAATGCTTACAAAATTTAAAAGAAAACTAAGGAGCAAAGGATGCGAAATGCGCATCCTTTCTCGCAGAGTCCTGGTATAGCTATCAGGTACATTGTCTAGGTTACATATATACATGATATGGTCTAAGTCTATATACTGAGTCTCCTTGGATGCCAGAAGATCAGCAACCTTGTTATTTTCTCTATAACAATGAAGGAATTTGACTTCTTCAAAATAGAGGATTTCCCGCTCGATGTCCTTGGTAATGGTCTGGATGCTCCATGGTACCTGCCAGATTTTCCTTATCGCATTAATAACGGAGAGGTTATCCCCTTCTGTAATGAGTTTCCTAATATTAAGTCGTATCGTCGTTCTTAAGGCTTCTAAGGCTGCCGGAGCTTCTGCTTGAATAGGGGAATAAGCGTTTATTCTTTTACATGTAATGGTAATAACTTTTCCAGCGTAATTTCTGATAATGTTACCCGCAAAAGAATCACCAGTGTTTGAAAATGAAACATCGAAGTTGATTTTATACCAAGAGTCTGGTGGTTTTTTCCAGGGGACCATATTATTCCTTTTCTTGTGTGTGGTGTTACCTTTATTTAATCTGTTATGCTTATTTTTAGCGGCATTATAGTTCATCGTAGCTAACCAGGAGTGATATTGAATGAAGGCCAAGTCATAGGGCGATTTTGAAGTCGAATTGTTTTTAAAAATATGTCTATTACATTCTTTCCAAAGTTCATGTCAAACAAAATATATTATATCTATATTTTTATTGTTATTAGAGAAGAAAGTGAAGTCATCAATGAAATCATTAGAGCATTTAAAGATGATATTCCTCCCCACCTGATGTTCAAGCTTTCGAAACATTTGGATAGTATTAGGGCATTCAAAGAAAAAAATGAGAGGTTGTTTCAAGGGGGAAATTGCAAGGAGTGCAGTGGTTAGGAACTCTATTGAAATATCTATTTAATCTTTCGCTAGTTGGGAGACAGTCTGATAGTGCTTTTCAGATAAAAAAAATTATTTTAGGGGAGATATGGAGATTCCAGATTTTATTATATATGTTTAAATTGATGCATACTGAGTGTTTGTTTTTTAATTCGATAGCACTTTTTGTACTGAACTCGCCAGAGCTTGATAATTTCCAAATAATTTTGTCTTCGGTATCGGAAGAAGGAATATAAATTTTTTATGATTTGGTTGACAATATTAATAGGAAGCACCGTTGCTAATTTTAACGGGTCCCAACTTTTGTTTTGGGTGATGAACTCATAAACCGTTTTGTTTTGGTTATGGATAATCGGGTTGTAAAAAGTATTAATGTTGACATTGTCGATCCAGTTATCGTTCCAAAAATTAATTTGTTTTCCATTGCCGATAATCCAAAATAGTCCTTCTTTAAATTTATCGTGAAGATGCATCAGCCGACCAAATTGCCAAGAATGTTTTGATTTTTTATTGTAGTTAAGAATATTTCTGTTTTTAAGATATTTCTCGGATATGAGTCTAGTCCAAATATTATTATTATCTGAAATTAGTTTCCATAGTAATTTCATTTGCACGGAGATATTTATATCTTTAGCTTTATGTAAATCAATTCCACCTTGATTTTTGGGTTGGCAGATCTAATCCCAAGAGATAAGTGTTCTAGAATTTGGGGAATATTTATTCCAAAAGAATTTTTTATTAATATCGTCTATTTTATTATGGATACCTATTGGAAGGTAAAAACTTTGTATCAGATAATTAGTTTGAGATAGTAGGTTGGATTGGATTAAGACTGACCGTCCAGCCTGAGACAGTGAATTAGCTTTCCAGTTTGATAATTGGTTCTGGAGTTTTGTGATAGCATATTCATAACATTCATTTTTAACTTTACCAGCTAGGATAGGTATGCCTAAATATTTCTCAGTTGAAGTGGTAATTTTAATATGCAGTTCAGAAGCTATATTGTTTTTGGTGTGAGGTTGAATGTTTTTGGAGAATTGAATCAAGCTCTTTTCATAATTAATTGTTAGGAGTGAAATATTAGATAGGTGTTCTAAAGTGTTTTTAATGTATTTTGCATTGGAGACATTTGCGTTTGCAAATATGATAGTGTCGTCTGCAAAGCTAAGGAAAGGTATGCACGTGCCTGGTTACAAATTTTGATGCCAACTTTGTGGTTGCTTTTTTGGGATTCTTTAGTCAGTATTCTAGCTAGATATTCCATGGCTATAATGAAGATGAAAGGAGCAATAGGATCGCCTTGTCTGATACCGCATTTTTGTTTGAAAATTGGTCCAGGTTCGTTATTTACTAGAATAGAAAAGGATGAAGAGGAGATACATTTCATTATTAATGCAGTCCATTTGTCTGAGAAACCAAATGAAAGCATCATTTTCTCAATAAACGGCCATTGAAGTTTATCGTAAGCTTTTTCCATATCTATCTTAATAGCCATCCAACCCCTGCATCTTTTTTTTCTTTTTATGGAACGAATCAAAGATTTCATGAGCCATCAGTATATTGTCCTAAATAAGTCTATTTTGACAAAAACACCTTGTAGAGGATTTATAATTTTTGAAAGTAAAGGTTGGAGTCTGTTGGACATTAGTTTTGTGATGATTTTATATATTGTGTTACAGAGACTTATTGGGCGATACTGGTTTATGGTTTTGGGGTCATTATTTTAAGGGATTAGGAAAATAAAACTATGGGTTGAATCACATAAAAGGTTATCGCTAATCTATGGAAGAATGCTTGAACAGATTTTACAATGGAGTTTTTTACTATGGGCCAATATGCTTGGTAAAACTCAGCAGGGAATCCATCTAGACCACAAGTTTTGTTTTTTGGTAACTCGTTAACTATATTTTTAATTTTGACTTCCGTTGGGTTTTTAATTAATAGGGAGTTGTCAATATCCGAGATTACCGGGGGGTATTCTCAAAAGAGTGAGAACTAAGGGTAAAGATATGGGTAGGGTTATATCTTGTCATTAGGTCTCTAGTAATTGCTTCCCAGATGTCTTTTTGGGAAATGTGGTGGAATCCATCTAGAGAGGTGTAAAAGGTAATTTTTTGTTTAAACATTCTCTGTTTGGCAATTTGTTGAAAATATTTAGAGTTTTTATCCAAATGATACGAATATTGGACTTTGGCTCTTTGCGACCAATAGCTATGTTGAAATGATAAGAGGGCATTGTATTGTTTGAAGACATGATAAAATTTATTGAGAAGGTATGGATTGTTTAGATTTTTAATGAGATCAGATTGGATATTAATAAGATTGGAAGAGTTTTGAATTAATTTAGAATGATTATTATCTATAAATTGTTTCTTCTAAGATTTAGAGAGATTCTTAAGTCTTTTTTGTTTCATGTATAGGTTAAACATATAGGAACCTTCGTGATTAAAAGACCATGCCTTTTTAACTAAGTGAATGTATTGTGGGTATTCAATCCATGCATTTTCAAATCTGAAAGGATATTTCTTAAAATTCGTATTTTTTCTAGATTCAAAATTATGCAACAATGGTCTGACGTGGTGAAGGGAAGGTGTGTAATTTTGATCGATTTGTACCAGTTATTAAAGATCGGTTGAACCATACATCTGTCGAGTTTTTCTAAGATTGTAGAAGAAAAATTTAAAGATTTTCTACAAGTATAAGGAAAGCCTTGTGCATGAATAGTTATTAATCCATGATTGTTAGTGAGGTTTTGAATTCTACGGAATCTGTAATTATCTGGGATGTATCCACCCCATTTATCCGAAGGGCAAGAGATCTCATTAAAATCTCCCATGAGAAGAATCGGTAGGTTGTATTTTGAAATTTTACGGTCAATCTTATCCCAAAATTCGTTCTTAAAGATTTCATTGGACGGAGCGTAAATGAAAAGCATTACAAATTCAAACTTCTGGTTATTCAATTTAACTATGATAATATTGTTTTCACTGTAGCATATTTTGAAAAAATGATGTTAATCGAGTTGGAGATGAGTAGCCAAAGGCCACCCTTAGTTTGGTCTGCATGACTAATGTATATATTTTGAAGCCTAGTTTATGAATAAAATTGTTATTAGGAATATTGTTGGAATTTAGTTTCTGCTAAACATAGGATATCTAGAAAATTCGATCTTTTGATAAACGAAATTTCTGTCCATAAGTCGGTTCTTCTAGTTCCCCGACAGTTCCAATATGCTATATTCATATAAACGATTGGGTTGTATATATATATCTAAAAGGTGTCGCATGACACAACATGAAGAATACCTGAAGGTATCAATTGAATAGCATAACAAATATAGGGAAGGATACCTTTCGGTATCAATGCAAACTGATAAATGATTTGATGAGGCTTTGGAGGAATTGAAATTAATAGTAGAATCATATGAAGTAAGGCATAGATACCAGCATTTAAATAAGTAATCCATTATAATATAGTCATGATTTGGGTCATAATCTTAACGGACATATATAAACACTGATTGAAGATTTTCGTAAGGGTCCATTTCAGACGAGAGGAACCTAAAATGGAAGCCGAGTACGAAAAGGCCCAAATCGGTGCCAACACTCGCCAATTAGGAGAATTTATATTTACAGAACAAAAACATTTCAACATAGCATATAACCAAGTGCTTAAATAGTGGATCGCGATCCTTGCAGGAACATTTCGAGGCACACCACTATCATCTTCACCCTGTTGCCAAAAAAATATAATACCAGCAAAATAACTGAGTATAAAGGCTCAGTTCACCTACCCTAAAACACCAAATAACAACCATAATATTAGTCTGACAATTTGATGTTAATTTTGTACAATAAGGAATTAAATGTATAATAGTAATCGTAAAGAGAGATTGTGGTCATACCTTCGCACCCTGAATCATGAGGCGACTCTATCATTCGTCAGAAGAGGATCCGTCATCTGAAGCCTTCCTCTTGCGGGAGAAGGAATTTGAAGGTTCCGATGACGACATATCATTAGTGGAAGAAATCACCATTACACCCTTGAACCTACGGTTGACGGTACCCTGAGAATTAGTAGAATGGAAGGACGATTCTACCGTTTTAGAGGGTGTTTTCATAACAAGGCGTGCAGCTGGAGGAGTGGTTGAGCTTGATATCGTATAGACAGCTGGATGAGTGGTCATCTCAGGGTTTTTGTTCACAGTTACCAGGATTTCTGTAGTAGCCGTGATTTCATGCGCGTACTAGTTAGGGCTAATAGTGATGGGTGGAGTCTTTTGATGATATTCAGTCATGGGGGTGGTGTCATCATTTATAGGAGTTTGGATTGGAGTTGTAGCCGTGTTAACTGTGTGATATATGGGTTTTGAAAGGTTAGATGGACCAGCTAGATTCGGACTAACATTCATCTGAGGGACTCTGAGGTTAGGTCCCGATCTTAAGGGAGCGTTGAAGTATTCACTAAATGGGATGCCAGGGCTAAGATGAATATTCTGTTCTGAAGATGGCCTTGGAAATGGTGAAGCAGACATACCAAAGTTTCTTTGAATGAAGCTGGGGCGCGTGAGAGGGGTATTTGAAATGGGCTCAAAATTGAAGTTACCTCCCATAAGAAGTTGCATGCAGGCAGCAGCTTCCTCGTACTCATTGTGATCGTTGTTGAAGTCCATTGTGAAGGGAGATAGCCTTAGATTATTGAGCGGGCAAACATCTGGAGAATGATGAGGTGAAGCGCAGACATTGCAACCTTTTGAGAATCCTTAATACCACATAGGGAGTGTATATGGTTCGCCCTGAATGACTTGGAAGTGGACCACCAAAGGAAACTTACCAGAGCTGGGGGGGGGGGGGGGCAGATTGATGCAGAACCGAGTAAATTTCATTCTATTTATTTCTATCATTAGAAATATCGTCTAGTTTTAAAACCATGCCGAACCCATCAGTTTGTAGGATGTATTGAATCGCCGGCTTAGAAATGAGATAGAGAGGGAGAAGGGGAATTCTGACCCAATTGATCGATTGAGGAGATATTCTGTGTGAAGGGGTTGAAGGTGGATTCATAGGGAAGAATGAGGACTAGTTTACCAGACACGTGAAAAGGCATCTTAGCCCAGACCCAGTCCCTATCCCCCGGATTAGAAAAAGTAAACAAAATCCAAAAGTTACCTATTTCATAAAATTGCACTCACCTCTTATATGCCTCCAGGCTTGGCGCAGGCGACTAGCCACCGCCTGAGCATCGAAGAACTCATTAACAACTCGGACAATGAGAGGAAAATGAGTGAGTTTGGCGAGGGTTTCTCTGACTTCCGGGATTAGACATGGCATTAAGGGCGTGGATAAAAAAGCCATGGATTCTTGGGTAAGGATTTCATCCATAGAAATATGGATGGAGGGAGCATGCATGGAGGTTGGATTAATCTCAGGGGTATCAGCCAAGGTGCTTTGCATGGGAATGTTTTGAGGAAGCTCTTCAGGAATAGGCGGAAAAGCTGGTGGAAGGATATTATCCGAGTGTAAGGCTGAGTTAGTGTAGGAGAGATTATGGAAAGATGAAATGGGATTAGGTAGTGCGTTGGTAAACATCATCTGAGGATCGGTGACAATGTAGACTGAGCCTGCTTGAGAGTTAGTGTGTGTGAATAATGGAGTTAAGGTTGCTTGCGTGAAGGAAATCAACCAATGCATGTGAATATGAGCGTGAGGAGTCCATGGTGGAAAGGAGTAAGGTGTGATATTAAATTACAGAGGGCAGTCTTTTTATAGGGGAAGTAAAAGTACAAGAAGAATGTTTGAGTAGAAAGTAGAAAAGGTGGAAGTTGGAAGGGTGTGGGTTTGCTCTGATTTGTCTAAGGGTAAAAGGTACCACGTGGATGTAGTTTAATCTGCTTAGTAATAAATAGGGAAACGAATGAGGGTATAATCGGAATAGGATAGAATATTGCAGAGAGTACTGTTACATGCAAAATTACGGCGTTGAGGGAAATGAAGTCTAATGATTACATTAATTCAAATAAAATATGGAGCATGCAAAACATTATTTGAATAAGATTATGGAGCTTTGAAGAGGACATGGTGAAGGGGTGTTGATAAATCAGAAGCAAATAATTGACGTTATCAAATTGGTTGAGAATTTCATAGAATTTAACAGAAGAGTTATACTGCAGAGAATAATTGAATGAGGAGAAGAACAGATGTTTGCAATCATACACATTAAAGAGAGAGGTGGGTTCAACGTGAGAGTAAATGCTAAGGAAATTCAACTGATGCTAGAAAGGGGAGGGTTTATGGCCAAAATTCGTAAAACATCTGACGATAGTGTGGATCGAAAAATATGCAGCAAAGAAAGGGTAGTAAAAAAGAAAGATTAAATATCTTTGAATATGAATGAACTGAATAATAAAAGTTCAGAACTGGGTATATGAAGATATGAGTAAAGGGAAAAAAACCAAACCTGATCTTTGCATGAATCGAAATGAGCATGAAGTTGGATGTGCAGATGAAGAACGCATGGAGACAGTCAGTCGTTGTAATTGGAGGGTCGATTCCCTGAGAAATCCATGTCGACGGAAATTTGGGATTATGTTCGGTTGCATCAAAAATCCCCAAAACAGAAGCAGGATTTAGATTAGGTATGTAAATATAACAATCCAATTGCTTCAGAAACTTACTGGAAAAAGTAAATGTTGAAATCATTTTTATCAGCCCCAAATCAAAAGGTTTACAGAACAATTTTTGGTGAAATTGAATCGTAAAATGCCTCGCGTTGAAGATGAAATCATGATGCAAGGGATTAGGAGTATAGATATCATGGTATTGAGGTTTAATTTTTTGAAAATACCAAATCAAAGATATATCAAGAAACCCTAACTTTTGATTCTGAGAATAGATAATGATAATTTTGGATTGTAATTCGAAAGGGCCAGTGATTAATAAACAAAAGGGTTCCTTTCGAAACCAATTTTGGAAGAAAGTAAAGGATTAGAGCATGATTTGGAAAATTTGGGGGAGAGTGGATACCTGCGAATCACGGCAAGACATTGGGCCGAGGAAGGGAAGGGAGGCCGAAAGACTGTACACGCCTCCAGAATCAAGGGGAGGAGGTAGCGGGAGAGGCACGAATCACCGCACTGAACATCGGGCGAGCAAAGAAGAAGAGAGAAGGGAGAGACCTGGAGAGACCTTCTCTCCTAAATCTAGTTCCTTTTAGTGGTGTTTCAATTCACAGTTTATATTCGTTTAGATGCATAATGCAGGGACCTTTGGGCTTTGGATTTTATTCTTTTTTGAGTTAGAATTGGGCTTTGGATAGTTGCTGAGCTAATAATAGCTTTTGGATATCGCGGAAAGAACACCATTACTATCCACCTTAAATTACAGCATGTTTACTTTCAAAAGATGGATTAAGACACCAGTTACTAGTGTTTTGTCCTTATTTTGAACGGGTTTATGTCAAACATATTTATACATTGTTTTTAATTATTTCACATTTATTCTTAAATTTTATTTCTATCATCTAAAATAAAACAAAAATTATTTTTAAAAATATGTCATTTTGAATCGATAGATAATTATATATATTTTTTAAATTTATCATTGTAGTTTTAGATCCGGTCGATCTCAGTAATCAAACAAGTCCGTAAACAAAGACAAAACAAGTAAAATCAAGAGATACGTGATTGGTCACACAGTTCGGAACAAAGTTCATACGTCTGTGAAGTCTCACTGGGGAGACCTGGCTCAAGAATGCACTATTTGAATGTTCGAGAAAGGTTACAACGGGAAACAAATACCAAGCCTTAAAACAACTGACAATCAGAAAGATATAGATGAGCATAGAGATGACACTTCTAGAATCGGAACCGTGGAACCGAATCGAAATCACCGGTTCCGGAACTGGTAGGGCCAGCCACTTTGTGGTTCTGGTTCTAGAATATGTAGAACCATGAAACCGTCAGTTCCCGGTTCCAGAAGTTAAAAAAATTATTTTTTAAAAAGAGGCTAAATCTTCTTTAATTTAAATCTAAATAAGTTATTTTACTGATTTTATTTTAATAAATAAATTATTTTACTTACTTAAAAACAATTTATTCCAAAAACAAAAAAAGTTTCTTTTTAAAAGTACCCTGGTTCTGAACCAGAACCGGTGAGAACCGAGATGGAACCGACCGGTTTAGAATCGTCGGTTACAAAACCGGGGGTTCCCAGGTTCACACGGTCCCGCTTCTGGAACCGAGCCCATCTCTAGATGAACATAGAAGAAGAAAAGGCAAGCGACATGGAATTTACCCCTTTAGGTAAGATCTACTCCTCTCATGATGTAGATCGAACGAAGCCTTCAATGAATCTCAACACCACCAACACTGGAGGCTGATAGAGGCACCAGTGAGCGCCACTGAATTCAAGCAAGATGCTTGGCTTCTTTGTCTTTCTATCTCTCTCAAGCTTTTCTATAAAACTCTAGCACCGCTAACAGAGAATGAGCATGTGTTAAGCTAACAGAAAACACAAGCGAGCTTATATACCTCTGAGCCTTAAAAAGAAGCGTCTCTCAGATGGGCCGACAAAGTGGGCTTAAACATAAGCAAGCCAAGTCTTCTTTCACTTAAACCCATAGAAGATCTATCCAACTGACGATCAAACCCGGGGTTCCTCAAGCCGGTTCACTTGTCGGTTCATCAAGCTGATTCAACTAATTCCCATTGAGAAACCAATTCCTCGACTACAATCAAAACAATAGGATTACAATTACAACAACTGCCCTTCTAATCCTATTTTATAATTGCCATTCTAATAACACATTCTTGTATGTCGCGGCCTCACTTTCTCATCATTGACTCATGTTGCATGGTGTTCATGGCACATCAAAAATATGAAGAGCATTCATGCAAAAAACAAATATATCAAATGGTACAATCTTAGTATCAAAATCTGCATGATTCAATTCACTAATGGTCTATTTTTCAACTATGTCTCTTATAATGCAAAATCTCACAACTATATGTTTAGTTCTTTCATGATAGATATGTTTCTTACATAATCAAGGAACTCTGACTATATATATTAAGAGTTGGGAGATACTCTTTACCTTCTACCTCCTATACAATACATTGTTGTAACCAAGTTGCCTCCTTATATTCAGCCTTAATTGATGATAGTGCAACTATTGACTGTTGTTAGCTTTTCCAGGAAATATAACACCCATTCCAAGTATAGTAAAATGTTGTGGTAGACTTGTGATTATCTTTATTGTCGATATAATTTGAGTCCACGAATCCTTCTAATTTGTCTCTGGATTAATGCTCAAAATACACCAACCCCGCGTTAGTGGTTCCACAAACATATCTAAGAAGGTATTTCATAGTCTGTCAATGCATATTCCCAGGATTATACATAAACGACTCAACACACTAATGATAAATGATAAATCTAGGTGAGTGCACAACACTACATACATGATAGACCCAACATCTACATGATAAGGGACATTAGACATTTTCTTTTTGTCTTCCTTAGTAATGGGACTATATTACTTCGAGAGTTATAGATGTCTTCCTAAAGGTATTGGAGAGGTATTAGAACCCTTAATAGAAAAAATCTATCAAGAACTTTATCAATATAATCAGTTTGAGATAGATACATCAATTTCTTACGTATATTTCTGATAATCTCTACACCTAAACTCTTTTTAGTTGGTCAAGGTCTTCCATATCAATTTTTTCCCGTTAAGATCCTCTTTCATCCCGGCAATAACAACCTTAGAGCTACTAATCAGGAGAATGTAGAGTTGTACATACAAAGGATGCTTTTTCTTATAATACAAACAAATATCATACATACTTCTATTAATAAGCCTAATAATTCATGCAAGCAACAAAAAAAATTGTTCCACTGTCTACGGGTTATTTTATCCTTAAATCTTTTAGACTGAGACATATGTATAATTTCAATGAAATCACCATGCAAAGAGGAAGTCTTAACATCCATCTGCTTTAATTCTTAATCATATATAACAGACCTAGCAAGAAGCAATCTCATGGTTTTGTACTTCACAACAGGGAAAAGAACTCATTGTAGTCAACACCATCTCTTTGGGTGAAACCTTTTACAGTTAATCTAGTTTTATATCTAGGTCTTCATCAATATTGTTGGCCTCTTTTAGTTTCTATATCTATTTTCATTCTATGATTCTGATCTTAGAAGGTTTATTAACTAAGATCCAAGTATAGTTAACTTTCATAGATCTAATCTCTTCATGCATTGCTTTAAGCCACTCATTGACATGACTATAGTTTATAGCTTTCTCATAGGTCTGGGTCTGTAAGAATTAATCAGTTTAGAAGCAGTGAAAGCAAACTCTACAATACTCGAGTAATTCTCAACAATATTAGTATACTTTCTATTAGTAGTTATGCTTCTAGGCACCATATCCCTAACCAGATGATAGTAGAGAGATCATTATCATTATCATGCTTAGAATCATGCACATGATTCAATTTATCATTGTTATTTTCATCATGCACCTAGTTCTCAAAGGAATTATCATGAGGGTTATTATCATCGACATAATCTAATGGGGGTAGTATCTTGAGTGCTAGAATTACTTAGTGACCCCACCTAATTGGCAAGGTTGCATAACTGCATTTGTGTAGATAGTTTCAATATTATATTTTCTTGAAGCACTTTTCTAGCTTCTCGAAGATTTCCATTTTTTGAAGTTCTCAAAAGTCTCATTCTTAGTTTTAAGTAAATAAACCTAAACAGTTTCACAACAATGATCTATAAGTGAGAGGAAGTAATATCTACCTCCCACTATAGGTACATGTGAGGGATCCTGAAGGTCTGAATTAACATATTCTAGAAGGTTAGTAGCAACATAAGTTGACTTATTAGAACAATGAGCATGTATTTTTTCCAAGAACACAACTTTCACATAAAATCAATTTGAACAAGTTTTTTCATATCAATTATACCATGCAGATATAAATGCTTAAGACCATGGTTACCAATATGACCTAGTCTTGCATGTCAAATCTTAGAATATTCATCACAATAATCAGTCGTAGAGTTCACATAGACATTCAATTCAGGAGTCATTTCAGCATAGTAAACCTCCTTTGTTTATGCCTCTACGTAGGACAATTCCATTCCTAAATAGCTCAAGAGAACCGAACAAGAGAAAAAACAGAATGAAGAGTAATCTTGCTTATATCGCTCAAGGCAACCGATGAGAGTATTACTAATATATCAATGAAAAGGGAACCGGAGGATATAGCTGAAGGGGACCGAGTGTTCATTCAGAAAAAAGAATCTTTATCAGTTCCTATCTGTGAAAAGATACTTCATTTAAAAAACTGTTTGGATATTATTTTTAGATTCAATGTATATTGTTGATTATAAATATTTCATTTTAGGTATTTTATTTTATTACTCACCTATATAAGGTGATGTTCTAGGATTTTTATGAGGTCAGTGAGTTTTATCATTAGTGAGTTAGCAAGTCGATATATGAACTCTTGTGATTCAATCAATAAAGAAGATTGTTTTTTATTTTACATATTGTTTCACGAATTACTTGAACGCTTCACTTGCTTGAATTCTACTCTTAGGAACTTGAATCTCATTTCTTAAGATCAAGTCCCTTCAACGATCCTACAATTGGTATCAGAGCAGAATCCGATTCTGAAATAATGTCCAAGAACGGGAAATTCACTCTCGGCGTCTCCATCAACAAGTTGCATCAACTTCAAGAGGGAGAGCTCGACTGGTGGTTGGAATTCACATGATCTATATTCAAAATCAAGATTACCAGTGTTGGAAGATCATTGGACTCGATGATGAGGAAATCCCTGCAACCGTCAAGGATATAAAGGATTGGACACCTGATAACTACATCAAGATGAAGAAAAACACCAAAGCTCGCTAGCTCATTCTCATTGGACTCACACGGACCGACATTGACAAGTTGTGCATAGCTACTTCCAAGGAAATGTGGGAGGCCATCGTAGTCATCCATATAGGGAGCGAAGACATGAAAAAAAACCCCGCAAGTTTAATCTTTAAAGAGAGTTTCATGCCTTCAATATGCTTTCTGGAGAAAGCGTGTCCGCCTGCCAATCCAAATTCACCATTCTAGTGGATAACCTCAATGCCTCTGGAGTAAAAATTCCTCAATGAGAACAAGGTCTAGCAGTCATCTATGGAATGAGTGATAAATATGAGCTGACAAGAAGAATTGCCCTTATTTCCAAAGAAAGCAAGTCCTTTACAGTGATGAAATCTTTGGAAAGTTCTTTGATCAAGAAGTTGCAGACAACCAAAGAAGTAGCGCAATCATAGAAACAAGAGGGACCGACTTAAAGCTCACTAGAGTCCTAGAGAAGATGAAAAATGAAGAGGATGATGATGAGTATGAAGACATAAAAATCACCCTTATGACAAAGATGGTCAAGAAGTTATTCAAGAACAAAAACTCTCGAACTGCTAGCTTGAATTCCAAAAGAGATCTCAAGAACTACACATGTTACAATTGTCAAGAGAAAGGTCATCTCGCTAAGACACGCACTAAGCCCAAAGTGGAACCAGCTAAACAAAAGGCTCTTTTCTCTGTGTGGTGGAGAAGATGATGACGAGGCTGATCTTCATGAAGGCTTCCAAGGCATGTGCTTCATGAAAAATTCAGATGAAGCGACTTTTGAGGTACATCTATCTCCTAAAATTTGTTAATCGTCTTAGCATCCTAAGTAAATATGAGCTCGTAAACATGATTAAAGGCTTACTTGATGATAACGAGACTCTTGAAAACAAGCTATTGAGTATGAGGTTCAGAAATTAAGAAATGATGTGGCCAAAACCTACCTACAAATGTATGGGATCAGTTGTAGTAATCAAGTGTCGATCCCACAGAGACCAATGCAATATTAATCGAAATAACTACCAATGTGCTAGGACGAAAATATATGATATTGGGAAACCAAATTAATTAACAACTAAGAATTCAAATAAAAGAGATAAAGATATGGGATAAATGTGTCTAAGGTTAATGATATCTGAGACAATGCTTCAATCGATAAAATTAAACTCTGCTTGAATCTAGTCCAATTATTGAAGGTAAGTCATCCAAGGTGAACCTAACTCCTTTTAGACATAGTAAATGTGTCTAAATGAAACTAGCAATCAATGTCGCACAAAGCTAATCTCATTCAAACCCTTTAGGTAATTAGAGTCTAGATATAAACTGAAATAACATCCACTTTCACGCTCTGCTAAATCAATCTAAACCTTGAACATCTATGAAGACTTAGTATCCTCAAGGGTAACTAAGTTTCTCTCGCACAAATAACTCTCAGGTTCAATTCCAGGATTCCCGGTAAAAGTTATCACCCTTCAGTCTCAACAGGGCTATGCTTAGACTCATCTATGAAGACTTAGTATCTTTGTCTTTTTGGGTTGAAGTTGTTAACACAACATGCTACATCATCAGCGGGGCTATGCTTAGAACCATGGTGGAAAAGACATCGTATGAGCTTATTAGAGGCCATCCCTCTAGCATTTCTAATATGTGTATCTTTGGTTGCAAGTGCTTTGTTCAAAATAATGAGAAGGACAACCTTGGAAAGTTTGATGCTCAAAGTGATGAAGCTATCTTCCTTGGCTATGTCCCTAAAAGTAAGGCATATAAGGTATGTAATCAAAGAACCAAAAAGTTTGAGGAAAACATCCATGTTCTCTCTAATGAGTCGTCTCTTTCCCCTAGCTCTCTTTGTCAGGATCCCTTTCCTGATACAGTTGCTCAAGAATCTCCAAGGCTAGTAATTGCCTCAAACCTTAATCCTTTCGCTCCAGCCTTTACCCCCTCAGTTCCCTTGACCATAGACATTAAGAGAAATAATGATGAAGCAGAAGATACTACTAATCTCTCTCATAAATGCCCTCTACCTCCTTAGAACCTTCAGCTCGTCCATTTCAACAAAGGAAAGATCACCCTCCATCAAAATCCTAACCCTTTAAACTCTGGTATTTGTACTCATTCTTCAACTTTTTTATGTGCCTTCAGTGCCTTTGTTTTTCTCCTTGAACCCAAGAACATCAAAGAAGTTATTGTTGATCCTGATTGGGTTGTTGTTATGCAAGAAGAGCTTCATGAATTTGAAAGTAACAATGTCTGGCGACTCGCTGCTAAGCCCTCTGATCGAACCATCATCTAAACTCGCTGGGTATTCAGAAACAACCTAGATGATTCATGTGATGTGATAAGGTACAAAGCTGGATTAGTTGCTCAGGGATATTAACCAGCAAGAAGGGATTGATTATGATGAGACTTATGCACCAGTAGCTAGACTTGAAGCTATTCACATATTGATTGCCTTCGCTTCTCCCAAGGTATTCAAGCTATTTTAGATGGACATCAAGACTATCTTTCTCAATAGCCATCTGAATGAGGAAGTATATGTTAAATAACCTTATAGTTTTGAAGACACTCAATATCCCAATCATGTCTTTTTCTTTGATAAAGTGTTGTATAACCTGAAGCAAGCTCCTAGGTTTTGGTACTACTATCTCTCTAAGTACCTTCTAGCCAATAACTATTGAAGGGGAAAGATAGATAAGATGCTCTTCATTAAGAACTTGGAAGCGATATTCTTGTGTTCAGGTATATGTAGATGATATAATTTTTAGTGCAACCAACATGGCGTTGCTTGATAAATTCAAAGACGTTATGAGTAGCAAGTTCAACATGAGCATGATAGGGGAACTGAACTTATTTTTGGGTCTGCAAGTGGTGCAAACGGATGAAGGTATACAGATTCATCAACAAAAATACTTAAAGGAGATCTTAATGAAGTATGATATGGACTTTTGTAATTCCTTACACACTCCAGTATCCATATCGACTAAGTTAGATGTTGATATTAATGGCCCCTCGACCAATGAGACTAATTACATGGGAATGGTGGGTTCCCTTATGTACTTAACTGCCTCTAGACCAGATACTATGTTTGTTGTTAGTCTTTGTGCCAAATTCCCATCTGATCTAAGAGAATCATGATACGGAATGGAGCCCCAAATTGATTATTATGAAGATGATAAGATTCTACACCCCCGTGATGTGACGAGACAAAAGATTAAGCTATTAGTTTTATTAGTTCATTACATTCATATTATACAATGGTCATACAATATTACTATATTATTAAATTATTAGACTACCTAGTAGCCTTAGTAATTTTTAGAATTACATTTCTTTAATCTACGTGAGTGTTTAGGAGTTTAATATTATTTATTTCCTTTGTATCATTTAGGAATAAAGCCATATATAAGACTTCCACTTATTATTAATAAAGTTAGATTAGCTTTTTTTCAAACAAAAAGAACGCTCCCAAGAAAGTACGTTTATCTCAAACACAAAACTCTCTGCCAGAGTATTGAATCACATATAGGCACTAGTTGTGTCGTTTGTGTCAGTTCTTCATAGGATTGGTGAATTCATCCAGCCAAGGCAAGTTCTTCGTGCTCCTAGTTTGTAAATGATTCTAGGTTGTGTGGAGTTATATAAGATGAAGGTTAGTAAGTCGTGCGACAATGATTTAGCATTCTCGTTCAGTTGGGGGTTCTTGTTGTCGTTATTATCGGTTTAAGTCCGAACTATCCATCACTTTCACCATTCGTCTATTTCTCTTCCTCCATCCATTGTTATAATCTGAATTTTCTTTTATTGTTTAGTAGATTCGTTGCCTAGATCTCAATCTAAGCTGCTAATCCCAGTATCAATTGGTATCATACCTTTGTGGCTTCAAATCGCCTTTGACGGTTTAAGATTCATCATCTATATTAATTGAATTGTCCTATTTTTTAAATCATCAATTACAATTCTTTGTTTGAACCACATTAGTGAATTAATTGGTCTGATTGCTTGTTTACCTTTTGTTTTTCTTGGAAGGAATTTGTTGTCGTTGATTGTGACTGGAAGATTTGGAAAACCTATATCCAAAAAAAAAAATGACCTTTCCACCATTATGTGTTCGTCCAAGGTTCTACGAGGAACGTCCAGATTCATCTCCCTCCAAAGAACGTCCAGGTTAATCCCCTCCAAAGAGGAAAGCGGTTCAAAGTATCTATCCCGAAAGGAAACTACAAAGATCTTCGTATTAAAGAAATTGAACAAATTCAATAAAATTAAAAGAAAAGATCAAGTTATTATTTTTCAAAATTATCTTCTTATTTTCTAGGGAATTAGTTGAAAAAAATATTGTAATATTCTAGGAAAATTAAATTGCCTATTTAAAAATATACCAAACAATAAATAAATTAAAGATTAAAAAGAAAGAAAATGCACTGGGGTTATTATTTGATTTTATAATTATTTCTCTAGGATATACTGTTAGTTTCCAAAGATAGAATTTTTTAATTTAATCTTTCTTGCTCATCAAGTTGTAATTGAAAAGGAAAGTGAAGGAAGATGTTCTTTCCCTCCAAGGAACACGTTCTCGCCCCAGGTTGACAGAGTTTCCTCATAGGTTCGTAGAATTCCACTTCGGGTTCATCCAAGTCCCAGTTTTCCAGAATTTAAACGCAGTTTTTGATGCCTAAACGACCTCAAACGTTGACTTCATCCTATAGTTCGCATCAAAGTAGTGACTTGTGAAAAGTAGACAATTTCCTTCCAAAAACTTAGTATAGGCCTCCATCGGACACCGAACGATCCAAAACACAATTGTCCGCAGGATTTTACCGCAATTTGTCCGCACCCTCCTTCTCACAGATTTTCTCCCTTTTCTCACCAATCTTCATCCTTTTTCCCAAATTTTCACCATCTGATGAATCTGGTCACCTCCTAGATCAACTGACTTCTGACTGAGTCGACAAGGTACGATCTTTCTGGGTGATAATTTGCATATCTTGAGTTCAAAACCCTTAAATTGCCCCATCTTTAGTTACAATTCATTCTTGTAGCTATTGTGAGTCATTTTGTATTGTTGAGTCGCTTAAAGTTGTCACCTTTGTTTGAGTCTTTTTAAACACGTACCTTTGTCACTAGATTTATCCTTCCTAGTTTTGATATTAAGCTGCTTAACTGTGAATTAGTTACTTCTAGGAGTTTCAAAGACACTGTTAAGGTTGCAAGTTTTCATTCTAGTCCAAGTGTAGTTCTTGATTTTGATGAGACTTTCTATTGCAGGTTGTGCCATCGTAGAGCATAAACACCGTGAGGTTGATTTAATTTTGTTACTGTTCGATGTTTAGTTCTCTTTGATCATGATAGGGTCCAAATGACGAGAGGTACGAGCACCATCCCGCAACGATGATAGATGACACCCCCACACTATACAACATCATTGCTAAGAAAGAGGGAAACCGAGCACCGTAGCAATGGTCGTCACAAAGTAAAGATGGCGTCCTTTGAAGGAAGCACTGACCCAGAAGAGTACCTTGATTAGGAGAGGAGAGTTGAGAGGTTTTGGAGTTATCACAACTTTTCCAACTATGAGAAGATACAAATGGTTGTTATTTCATTTAAAGGGTGAGCAAAGTAATGGTGGGATTCTGTTGTGAGGGATCGAGCCAAAAACGGACGAACCAGTGTTCATGTGGGATTATATGAAGTATTTGATGAGAGCCGAATTCCTTCCCCAATATCAAGAAAATTAGGTTACTACAACTCCAAGTGTTACACAAGCCAGCCCTCCACCCCCACTACAATACGACCCAAAAATCATACAATCCATGAAGGACGATTTAGTCAACATACATGCAACTCTACAAGCCATAATTTCCAAATAAACATCCTAAGTACGCCAAAAGTAAAGATGACACCACTTGAGCCGAGTCCACGTGTATATTTGCCTAGAAATGAGGGCATAAAAGATGCTACATACCCTGTCTTAGAAGACGTAGAAACTCCAGTGATCCAAGATATCCTTGATCCATCGATCAAATACAGTCCAGTTGAAGCAGTCTAAGACATCCTCCCTCCACCAATCAATGACAAACTTTCTAACCCTTCTTATCCTTTACTTACTACTTTACTTGCACATGATTATGACATGGATAAGGATGGTTTGGGTAGTTGATAATCCGAAGGTGTACCAACCAAGGAAGAGTATAGAGATTCCATTTGTTGTCTTGTTGAAGAGACGGTCTTGTTGTTGTCCATACATATGTTCATGGTGTACAAGATTAAGAGTGAAGAGCGACCACATACAGCCCGTGCTAGACACCTTGATATAACGAGACAAAAGATTAAGGTATTAGTTATATTATTTCATTACATTCATATTATATAGTGGTCGTACTATATTACTATATTATTAGATTACTTAGTAACCTTAGTAATTTTTTAAATTATATTTCTTTAATTTACGTGAGTGTTTAGGAGTTTAATATTTTCATCATTTAGGAATAAAGCCATATATAAGGCTTCCACTTATCATTAATAAAGTTAGATTATCTCTCTTCAAACAAAAAGAACGCTCCCAAGAGAGTACGTTAATCTCAAAGACAAAAGCTCCCTGCGGGAGTATCAAATAGCATCCAGGCACTAGTTGTGTCGTTTGTGTCAATTATTCACAGGATTGGTGAATTCGGACAGACAATGCAATCTCTTCGTGCTCCTAGTTCGTCAAGAATTCTAGGTTGTGTGGAGTTATAGAATACAAATGTTGGTAAGTCATGCGACAAGGATCTAGCATTACCGTGCAATTGGGGGGGGGTCTTATTGTCATTCTTATCGGTTTAACTCATAACTATCCATCACTTTCGCCATTCATCTGTTTTGAGTCTGCCATCCATTGTTCTAATCTGATTTGTCTTTATTGTTTAGTAGATTTGTTGCCTAGATCTCAATCAAAGCGACTAATCCCCGTATCAAATCACATGCCGCCAATGTCATGCAGGTCTTTTGCTACCTCAAAGGGACTGACAATCTTTGTCTATGGTATCCTAAATGTTATGATTATACTCTTGTTTGACATACCGATGTTGATTATGCAGGTTACCTGGTGATCGCAAAATCACCTATGAAATGGCTCAATTTCTACTTTCTAGGACCTTGCCTTGTCTCTTCGGGATCCAAGAAGCAAAACTCCATCGCCCTCTCAACTGTTGAAGCTGAATACATAGCCGATGCATTGTGTTGCACGCAAATTATATGGATTAAGAATCAACTTTCAGACTTTGGCATCTCCCTGGACACTCTTGGAATACGGTTTGATAATACCAAAGCAATCAATATCTTCAAGAACCTTATGCATCACTGAGGGATAAAACACATTGACATTCGTCATCATTTTATCCATGATTATGTGGATACGAAGAACATTAAGCTCACTCACTGCTGGACTGAGAATCACATAGTTGATATTTTCACCAAGGCCCTAGACAAGGACACATTTATCAACCTCAGACTTCTCTTTGGAATGATTCCCTTCAATTGAGCAACCTCCTTGTTGTAAGTTCCATCTCCATAGACTATCAATTATCTTCTATCTTTACATTTGGGATCTTAGGACTTAGTTACTTATCTTTAAAAACGGTGCCCTTAGGGGTATTAGGCTCTCACATGCTCTGTTTCATGCAATTATAAAGACCTCTTAATTACTATCTTCATTTTCCATATTCTCGATGATTTCTGTACCTTTGCATGTTATTTCTTTTAAGCATGAAAAATAAGCATGATGATCACTTCTAAACCATATCAAACAACCCCCCATATATGATTCGTGCTTATAAGGTAGTTTATTGTCCGATCTATGTGTTCCATTACCTATGACCTCTAGTCCACACCTGGGAATATTTAGTTAGATGATAAATAGCCTACCCTGATTTGAATTGCATGTGCATATGTATTGATTGATTGAGTGCCTCTATCCTTACACTATATAAATGTATGCATATGTCTCCCCGGTACTATCATTATGATTACAAACCGAGTTTAAGTGCTATTCTAATATCACTTCTTGATAGATTGCTCGATAAGTATAGGGACCGAGAACTTATTTATGGGAAGCGAGCTTGTAATTGTTGTGGACCAACCAAAATAACGGCTAGTTGTAACAGGTAATCATTACGCCTCCTCTCCTCCAAGCTTCCATGAAAGAGTCCTTAAAAGTCACTGCGTTCCTAAGAAGCCATCTCCTAGAAGATCCATATGTAACCGTTAGACCTTTTCACTGTTTAAGCGACTCCATAAAATCCCCTTCATTCACCGTCCCTGTTCACATCCCTCATTAAGCTCTAACAAATTCTCTCACTTGCATCTTCTCTGATCCCAAACTCTAAAAAATCCTCAATCACCTCACTCTCTCTCCAACTCTTTTCAAGCTTAATCATTAAACATAAATGGCAAGCTCCTCAAACACCAGCCTTTCTGTCCAGTCAATTGAAGTCGCTGAATATGCAGAGTTCCTTTCCTTCAATAAACTCAGGAAAGAAGCTCTTGCGGCAGGTGAAGCCCAAGCTAAATCAAATACACCACCTCCAACCTCTGCAGTGACTCTTGAACATATCGCTCCACCTTCAAATCTCCTTCTCCTCCACCAGAGACCAAAAAAGTAACACCACATCCTCCATCTGAAGCATCTTCACCTCCTCCTACACCCAAAATTCCTCGCTCACAAGAAAGATCCGAAAATACCCAAACATTGTCCCTTAGATAATCCAAAAACTGCGCCAAGCGATTCCAAGGCCCGAGATGTGATCGACCTCACAAAAGCCACTGTCTAAGAAACGGATACAAGCACTGATCAGGTGCTTAGTGAAGGTCTTAAGTCACCAAGACCAACTCTACTCCTTGGTGATAGAGGAAGTGTGTCCCGCCAGTCACGCAAATGACCTCTCCTATAGTCGGTACATACTCAATCGCCAAGAAAGACAAAGGTCTTGCCCTTTCCTCTCCATCGCCTCCAACACCTCAAAAGGCCTTAATACCCGCACCTCCTTCCACAATCTCTAAACCCTATCAGTAGCTTGACATATCAGTGTCGCCTGCCATAGGCAATTTCCAAACTCGCTCCTTAATCAACTCAATCATCACAGGCGACAGTTTATGGGAAAGAATCGACTCAAAGTTCGATCTCGCTTAAATGGTAGCAACTCTAGAGTGGACTTGCTGGTCGGAGTTAGAGCAAGAACCATTCAACATCGACCATAATGAAGTTCGTAAGTTCTACTCCAATCTTAATCCAATGACCCTAGGCCCTGGTTAGTCCTACACAGTCGCTTTTATCCCTTGGGGCAAAGACCCTATTACCATCAATTCAAAGCTGATTGCAAAGGTCCTTGGATTCCCTTCTAGGGAAGGGTATTCAGAGCTAGCAAAGAAGAATTGTCCCTCTGGAAAATTTGTTACCCTATAGTTGCTATTTAGTCAAAGGAACATCTCAGACCTGAAGATGAAACAAATGCGCTTCCAGGACAAGATGCTTCATCACATCATGATCCATAACGTCATTACTCACCTGGAAAAGAGGGACACTATAAACATCGCATAAGCTTGCTTCGTGCAATAGGAAATGAAGGGCAAGTTGATTGATACCGATCACTACCCTCCAACACAACCCCATTTCTCTTCCATACTCCCACCTCGTGAAGAAGATAATGGTTGAGTTAGGTATCCACCACCCCGTCTATGAAACTTCATATGAGAATATCATATATTTTCAAGGCATGCACCGATTGCTTAAGTACTCCAGTATATACCCCCTCCTAAAGCTCCTGAAGTTAAGGCTAAGAAATAAGACTTCACATCGCTTCCCAAGGCAAGCGACTTAAATCAAGCACTTATTCAGCAAATTGTTGTGAACATTAAGGTCCTAGAAATGCTTCAAGGCATATCTGCACATCTCAATCACTTCCACAGGATGGTCAAAGACAACCTTGGTGATCTTCGTGTGTTATTTGCTGGTCCTTTTCCTGAAGATTTCGAAGTGCATGTTGAGCAAGAAACAATCGTTGAGGATCCAATTGCTTATTCGTTGTTCTCTTTCAATAGATTGTAGAATCCTTAGGATCTTTTTTCCCTCTGTGAGTTATTATGTGCTTTCATTATATTTCTATATTTGGTTTCTTCTTTGCGTATCACTTAGCCATTCCTCTAGAGAGAACTGATTTAGTAGCTCGCCTTTGTTCCCTTACTTAATATTTAGCATGCACTTTTTTCAATGATGTCAAAAAGGGGGATTAATTAGGCATATCGGGTTTATCTATTGAGGAGGGACTGAATTGGGAGATACTAAAGAAAAAAAATAGTGGAGTACTTGTCACTATCAATTACTTAGTCCCTCTGATATAACTTAAATAATATGCCAGGATTCTATGTTTGTCATCATTAAAAAAGGGAAATTATTCGGTTAAAGGAACTAGGCCACTCAGTTCCTATCCACCATCTCCTCAGTTTTAATGATAACAAAAAAATTAATGTTTCTAATATCTATCTTGAGAAATATCTAGTTTATCAAGCATAAATACAAAGGAACTAAGGAGCTTCAATAGCACTGATAGCGCTTAAGGGAACCAAAGAGGATAATTAAGAGATAAGAGCAACACGTTGATATAGCTCAAGGGAACTGAACAAGAGAAACAACACAAGGAAGAGTGATCTCGCTTATATTGCTCAAGGGGGTCGACAAGAGTATTACACATATATGAACACGAAGGGAGCCGAATGATATAGATGAAGGGGACTGAGCATTTATTCAAGGAAAGAATCTTTTTCAATTCCGATTTATGGAAATCTACTTTATTTGAGGAAACTTTTTAGGTATTATTGTTTAGACTCAATGTATATTGCTGATTACAAATATTTTAGTTTAGTTATTTATATATTAGTCATATATATAAGATGATGTTCTAGTGTTTTTATGAGGTTAGTAAGTTTTAGCATTAGTGAGTTAGCAAGTCGATATTGAGAGTTAGAGAGTTGAATCATTGAAGCAAATTAGATCTATTGAGTGAAGGGAGTCTATACAAGTCTAAGTACAAAGTCGTGTGTCAAATCTAGGAAATGTGCATTCGACTTATGTTGTAGTTCTTGTGATTCAATCAATAGAGAAGATTGTTTTTTATTTTAAACACTGTTTCACGAATTACTTAAACACATAAACACTTGCTTGAATTCCGTTCTTAGGAACTTGAATCACAGTTTCTAAGATCAAGCCCCTCCAACAATCCTACAAGATTCAAATAAAAAATTTCTCCTAAATTTGGGCATCGATCTAACCTTTTAAAAGGTTCTAATTTTACCATAATGCATCCTAAGGAAAACACTACCAACTCCTTTAAGTTTTAAATAACACCTCCATCATGCTTGTTCAAGGTTTAAAAATATCATTGTTCATTAGGAGTTGCATGCATAGTATAACCAGAATCTAAAATCCAGGTATTAGAGTCAATGTTAGCGGATCAAACAACAAGTTCTTTACAATATTAGGGCACGAAATACACACATTGGAATAATTGGAATCTTTCTCCTTTCCTTTATCCTTATATTTCTCTTTTTTTATAACAATTAGAGGAGTAATGACCAAGTTTGTTACAGTAATGACATTTAACCTTATTACAATCATCATCATTATGTTTTATCATAGTTGTTGTCCTTCTTTTGACTCTTTTCCTTCTTAAAATTTTCACCCTTCCGCTTAGCATGCATAACTTCACCTTTAGACTCAGTCCTTTGGCCATTTTAAACTTTAACATTGTTATATAATCAGTATTTTACATTATAGACTTAGTGATCTTGGTCAAAATCAGTTCATCTCTGCCATATTGGATGACATCGTTGAGGATGTCAAACTGAGATGATAAAGAGTTCAACAATAGGACAACTTTATGAGTTTATTTTATTTAGTTATCACATCTTTGCAAGTCTTAGATTAATTTCAGAAAAGCATCAAAGTTCTCAAGCATTGTTAAAAGAAGTGTCCATTTCAAAGTGAAATAATTTGCACAACAATGATATCCAATTACGAAGAGATTTATCCAAATAAATTCTTCCAAACCACTCTAGAGTTGTTTAGTTTGAGAGAATTGTACCACTCGACAAGGTTATAAAAAAATTCTAGACAGGTGTTAGGCCGTGATGGAAAGGGGGTGGGGCTAACACCTAGGCGGAATATCAATATTGTAAAACTTATTGTTATAATTTAACACTATTTCATTTTATGAGAACCAAATAATCATTGATTCATTATTTTCATAGTAATTCATAGCTTGACTTTGTAAATTGTGATATAAGGATGTAATATGCGAATTAATCATTCTAAATTCTACACCTAGATGTCCGCCTAGGCATCTAAACGGCCACCTAGGCGGATTTCTGGGGAGCTAGGCGGGCACCTAGATGACCGTTTTTTCCAAGGGTCTCGATATTTTCATCTAGGCTAAAATTAGGACGTTGGCCTTCCGTCTAGTGTAGTCTGCCTAGTTGTGTTTTAAGAACACTTCTACTTGACGAGCCACGTTCTTGAAAAGCCTTATCATAATCTCAAAGTGTGCCATTCCTGGAGGTCCTTTCTATCAACTTCAGTGATCCCCAACGACCACTCTTCTGAGACTGCTTTCCAACACTTCTCTCGGATCAAGATTGCCTTCATCTTGACCCTTCACATTGTAAAATCTCCAGTACCATCAAATGACTTGAGGCTTGTAGCAACTTTTTGCCATCACGTACCTAAGAAAAAAAGATTTAAGTACGAGTTTATGAAGTAAAGAAAGTAAGAAGAAGAACAGAGTTTTGCACTGACTGTCACTTCGAGCTAACAAATCAAGCCAGAGACTTAATGAGAAACCCTAAATATAGTGAATCAATAAAAATACAAACAAGCAAGAAACCGAATTCACGAAGTCAAGAACAATCAACGTGGAATCACACTAAAATCACAATCAAAGACACAACCTAGATATGATAACACTTTGTAGTTTTAGATTCGATTCATCTCAGTAATCAAATATGTTGGTTAAGGATAAGTTAGAGCTTAACCATTTCTCTTATTTTGATAATGAGAAATCTATGTGTTTAGTGATCTTTGTGTGTTTTAAGATTGACAGGTCATGCTCAAGGAGTTTTAGGTCTAGCTTGAAGACAAAAGATCTAGCTTAACCTTTTATAAGTCGAGCTAGAGTTTAGCGGGGAAAGCTCGGTCTCGCGAAGACAATAATAAACAGTGAAAGGATCTCACTTAGAAGCGAGAGGATCGCGCTGCGTAATAAAAGAAGTAAAGCAAGAGAAATCGATCCAAAGATCAACGTCAAACACGTGGAAGAATTCCAGTGACTTGCTTGAAGCATGCTAAGTCTTTGTCCATAGAAGGAAGTCTAGTAAGCTAGAGATGAAGTTGGGAAAGGACAATTGAAAGGTTGTTAGAGTCTCCAACTATAGGAAAGCGCTATCCCGGGTACCACTGACATAGAGAAACGCAAAACGCACGGATAGTTGACTTGGAGCGGGATCATCAAGCAAAGAAACACAACGCGAACGGATCACACTTATAAAGAAGCACATTCTTGTAGATTGCTGACATGGCGTGTTTCTTGGAAGATACACGATCCACCAAATAAGTTCGTAAACAAAGATAGAAGAAGTAAAATCAAGAGACACAATATTGGTCACGCAGTTCAAAACAAAGTTCATACGTCTGAGGAGTTTTGGTAGGGAGACACGGGAAAATGCACTATGTGAATGTTCAAGGAAGGTTACAACATAAAATGAGAACTAGTCCATAAAAGAACAGACAATCAGAAAGATAGATGGACACAGAAGAAGAAATGGTAAGCAAAAGCAAATCCACTCCTTTTAAGCAAGATCTACTCCTCTCAAGATGTAACTCGACGAAGCTTTCAACGGATCTAAACACGCTAACACCGGAGACTAAAGAGCCACCGTGAGCGCCACCAAATTCGAGCGACATGATTGTCTTCTTCTTCTTTCTCCCGGGAGCTTCTCTATAAGACCCTAGCGTTGCTAACAGAGTGAGCATGTGCTAAGCTCAAAGAAAACACAAGCGATCTTATATACCTTTGATCCTTAAAAATGAAGCGTCTGTAAGATGGGATGACAAAATGGGCTTAAACATAAGGAATCCAAGTCTTCTTTCACATAAATCTAGAAAAGAGCCATCCAACTGGCGATCAAATCCGGGGTTGCTTAACCCGGTTCACTTATCGGTTCATCAAAAGCGGTTTATCTAATTTCTATTGCTAAACCGTTCCTTGATTCCCTATTGAAACAATAGGATTATAATTACAAGAGACAAAATACATTATTAACCCATTGTACACATATATATTAACTAATGGAGGTGAGTTCCGGTGAAAACAACCCTTATGGTGTGAAGTGCGAAGCATGTAGAGCCATTAGATTAGAAAATGGAGGGCTGAGATTAAAAGATGGGTTTTTTAATGAATCCATGTGGTGGCATTTTTGTAATTAATGGTGAACTGTTATTTTTATTTTTATTTACGTTTTCTGGGTAATTTTTTTATCCCTTTAGATGTGAACATTAACGTGTTATATGTGAACATTAGCGTGTTATATGTGTACCCGAGAACGTTCGCACTTCACACCATAAGAATTGTTTCACCGGATCCTTATTCTTAACCAATGAGTACATTATTATTTTTAGAATTGTTTTTGGATTCTAGTTTTTGAGGCATTGACTAAGAATCGACACAAGTTTTATATGTTAAGGTTGGAGACAAAGTTTTAAAAAATATAACTTTAAATAGCATTTTTTAAGAAGTATATTATTGAACATTAAAAACAAATATATATTAATAAAATATAGCGTGTTTCTTTTGAAATCAAACAAATCCATTTGTTTATAATCTTATATGTCTCTAAACAATCCAATTCATGAACTTGTATTAAAGCGCACACACCAAAAAACCCAACCACGGGAAAAGCTCCCTTCGAACAGTGACTAATTTCCCCAAATTCGTCCCTCACCTATCAGTCTAGAACCCTAATTTCCCTTCCTCTGGGATCTCTCTCCACTCTCGTCTGCTATCAAGTAAGAGTTGATTTGTTTAATCTCTTGCCTTCCAATCTCTGAAAGCTAGCTCTATCGATGTACTCAAGTGCGAATTTGTCTTCTTGGAAGCCCTGTAGGGGGATGCTGAGGGGAGTTCGCCGCAGTCTTGTCCTTGCTTACCAAATCCCTCTATGGATTATTGATGTACGGAGCTTGATTTTATTCATTGTCTATATGTTTTGCTGGTGTATCTTTAGTGGTTGCGGGTTTTTTGGGTTATCCTTGCTACTGTGTCGGCCTGTGGTCGATCGGCGCCGGATGTGCTCGGTGACAGGGGATCTTTTCTTCCCTGTCTCTGTAGTTGTCCTGTGATTGTTGATTCGAAAACCTACTCTAAGGATAAAGTCACAGGAATGGATTTCTTTTGGAAATCTGTTTGCTACCTAAGCTCATCAGACTCTCGGCCAGGTTATCTCTACACCCTTCCTTTTTCTAAATGCTCAGAACTAAACCATGGAAAAATAATCTCCTATAAATTAAGAGTTGCTGCTCTGGACTTTTCATCCGACTTAGACCTTTCCAAAATGTTATAGTTAGAAGTGTTAACCTTGTGTGTGCTTGTGTGTTGTGGCATTGTTGGCTCTGTTTAGGTGTGCTGCTGTGGAAAAACATGGACAAAGGAAAGCATTGTGGAGGAGGACCAGGTATTACCCTTTCTGGTAATGCTAAAATCAACCTGAATATTGCTAAAGCTGAAATGAAAAGAAAAAGAGGAACAAATCACCCAACAAAACAAATCGCAGCCCTCCTTTTGAGTGGCAAGACTAACAATGAGATGGATAGGAGGTCACCTCCTCTTTTTTTGATCCCACCAAAATGTTCAACAAACTTGCTACTGCAAGGGAGAATGGTAGGAAAAGGAAAAGTTTGACGCTTGTGGGATTCCTTGTGGGGGTTTCTAAGGAATTCCCGAGGCTATTTGCTAAAATGAGAGCTCGCATTATTGCTGTAGGAGCAATGTATGATATAAACTTGAATTCTAGGACTAATCATGTTATTTGGAGTAATTCTACCTTGTTTTTTATATAAAAATGTGTGTTAAGATATCTTTTGATTGGAATAAAGGTTTTACTTGGACTATGACTAGGACTGTAGACAGATTGTGTCATTCTTGGAAAAAATGTGTTTCGATTCTTGTTGGGCCGAACCATGTCTCCTTGTTTGTGGGCTGGTGGTGCTCCTGGGCTTGTGGATATTCGAAGGAGGATAACAGAACCAAGGTTAATATGGCTAACCAAAGAATGAGTAGAAAAGGAAAATTTTGGTACTTTAATATGAGTTACTATAAGAGGTGGACGAGGGAAGGTAAGAGAATGAACTACAATAAAATAAGAAGAAAACTCGGAAGAAAAATAAAATGGAAAATATGCGATTGTCATTGGAAATTAGCTAAGATGACCAAAGTTTCTCTCGTGGGAAATTTATTCTTGTGTTACCAAAAAAGGAATCATTTGTGGAAACCTAACTATCATAACCTCCATAATAATAAAGGATCTCACTTTTCTGGAACAAAGGCAGTAGGGGGTGGTTTTTTTTTCAGAAACCTGGGTTGTGGTTTATGTCCTGTGGACCGTTAATTTTTTTGTTAAAACTAAGTGCTGGAATAAGATGAATAAGAAACAATACTTAAGGAGAAAAAAGATATTCTTCAACAATCATAGAGCTAACAAAGGAATCAATCTCTTTATATGGGTGATTAAATGAAGATCGGCCTTTGGAATTGTCGTGGTATTGGTAGGAAAAATCTTTGGACTGATATTGAGGCTCTAAGTAAAATCAATAGAATAAAAATGCTTGCCTTAGTGGAAATTAACTCGGTGTCTGGACCATCCAAAAACGTTTGGTGTAAAGCCGGGTTTGACAATTGTCATGTTATTCCTTCCACCGGTTTGTCTGGTGGGATTTGTCTTCTTTGAAAAAGTTATCAAATGACGGATGAAACCTGCGAGATTGTTTTTTCGACAAATAGATTTGTGGCAGTTAAATTTAAGATTTTTAGCCTAGATATTAGTATGATGCTTGTTTTTTCCTATGGTCCTCCTGGTGAGGCGGGTAAGAATGAATTCTGGTTGGAAATACAAATTTCATCAAATTATGCCAGATCCCTTGTCTGGTTATGGGGGACTTTTATGAAATTTCCTCTCCGGACGATAAACTAGGGGGTGCCTTCCCGGCTAACTCGAGATTTGAAAGAATGAATAATTTCAAAAACACCTGTGATCTCTCGGAAATTCCGTGCTCAGCAAATAGATTTACGTGGAGAAAGAATAGAATGGAAGTTTCAAATATTTATGAAAAGCTAGATCGCACTCTAGTACAATCTGATTTCTTACAGTGGTTCCCTGACATCTCTACTCATAATTTTGCCTTTTCATCTTCAGATCACTGTCTGATTACAACAACGTTAATGAACAATATCCCGAACAAGGCGCAATCTTTCAAATTTGAAAACATTTGGACATAAAGGAAGGATTTTGAGAATCTTGTTAGACAAGCGTGGCGATGTGATGTTACGGGTTCACTCATGTTTAATCTAGTTAATAAAACGACACTGGTTAAAATTGCGGCGAGAAAATGGAACAAAACTACCTTTGGTAATATATTTAGGCAATTGGAGGATGTTGAGAAAAAGCTTATTGATATTCAAAAACAGATTCTTTTAGACCCTTCCCAAAGTCTTGTTTCTCTCCAGGAAAAACTTATTAACAAAAAACAGTGTCTTCTTTCCTTCCATAAAAAATACTGGAATCAGAGAGCTAAAGTGAAACATATTAAACTTATTGACACAAACTCCAAATATTTCCATAAGGTAGCGTCCGGAAGAAGAAATAGAAAAATCATTAGAGAAATTAGAACTCAGGAAGGGACTGTGATAATTGGATATGAGAACATTAAAAATGAAGTTAAATAAGACTTTCAGAAAAGATTCCAGAAAGGCAATATTAATGGGGCAAAGATGGAAGGCTTTCTCAAATATATTGGGAATGAGGTGAATAATTATGATAATAAGGAGTTGATAAAAGAAATAACAAATCAGGAAATTAAACTAGCCATTTTTAGCATTGGTCAAGGCAAATCGCCAGGTCCGGATGGTATGACGGCTACTTTTTATCAAAAAGATTGGCATATTGTGGGACCGGTTGTTATAAAAGATATTACAAGTTTTTTCCATTCTGGGCGTATGTTGAAACAACTTAACCATACTTTTATAACGCTTATCCCTAAGTGTGACAACCCTATAAGTACTAATCACTATCGACCAATAAGCCTATGCTCAACAATTTATAAAGCTATCTCTAAAATACTTACAAATCGACTAAAACCAATCCTCCAAAAACTTATCCACCCTCTACAAGGAGCTTTTGTTGCTGATAGAGCAATCCAGGACAATGTTCTTATTGCTCATGAGATTTTCCACTCATTTAGATCAAGGAAAGGAAAAGAAGGTTGGATGACCCTTAAACTAGACATGGAAAAAGCTTATGATAAGATTGAATGGGATTTCCTTTTTGCGGTCCTTAATAAATTTGGATTTCATGATAGAGTGATAAATTGGATTAGAGAATGTGTAACTACGGTTTCATTCTCGGACCTTGTTAATAATGGCCTAACAGATATGTTCTTTCCGGGACGGGGTCTTAGACAAGGTGACCCTCTCTCCCCTTTCTTATTTATTTTATGCGCGAAGGTTTTTGCTAGGAAACTTCAGTTTGAAACAAACGAAAACAAAAACATTGGATTCCCCATCATCATTGCGAAAGCAAAACAAGATGCAGCCCAGACATTAAAAAGGATTATTGATGATTTCTGTGAAATCTCAGGACAATGTGTGAACTTCCATAAATCTGCTTTCCAAACAACTACTAAAACAAATAACCAGGCAAAAACAGCTATACAATCAATCCTAAACATCCCAATCTCTTCCGATCTCGAAAAGTATCTGGGATGTCTGATTATTAATGGAAGAGACAATAAAGACACATTTAAGGACGTTATTCTTTCTTCAAAGAACCAATTAACCAAGTGGAAAGCCTCCTCCTTCTCTCAGGAAGGGAGGGAGGCGCTTATTGGAGCAAACCTATCGGCTAAACCAAATTACATCATGCAAAGTTTCATGCTTCTATCATCTACACACGATGAACTCGATAAAAATAATAGAAATTTCTTCTCGAATAAAGAAGGTAAATACTCTCCTCTCATTGGCTGGGATAAAATTATGCAAATCTAAAAGTAAAGGGGGTATCGGAATAAGGAAAACGGGAGTTATGAATAAAGCTCTTCAGATGAAACTCCTTTGGAAAGTCTTGGCAGAACCTAGGAATATCTGGGTTAACATCATCAAAGAAAAATACTTGAAAGGTTGCAATATTCAGGATTACACAGGAGGAGGGAAAAATAAATCCTGGCAATGGTCGCAACTTCTAAAAATCATTATGGAGTTTAACAAAGGTCTGGTTTGGTGCCATGGTAACGGGGAATCTACGCGTTTGTGGAAGGACTCTTGGTTAATAGGGAAGAACATTGTGGAATTAAGCAGGAAAGATGTGGATGTGGAAAACAACGATAAAGTGAGTATCTTAATTAAAGATAAAAATTGGGATATTGCCAAATTGAATGATCTTTTTAACCATGAGGGTGTCGAAATTATCTCTAGCATTATTCTCCCTAGTAACAACATTCCTGACAAGATTATGTGGTCCCCTAATAGGAATGGGAATTTTAACACTAAGTCGGCTTATGAGTTGCTAACAAAGGTGGGGCATCAACATACTGATGTGTTTTCTTGGATATGGAAAACTGATTTGTACCCTAAAGTCAAGAACTTTTTGTGGAAAATGGCACATGACGGGCTCCCTACTAAAAGGAACCTAACTAACAAGCACATTACTGTGTCGTTGAACTGTGTTAATTGCCAAAACTTCTCAGAAGATGCTTTTCACCTATTCTTCAAATGCCCATTCACTATTAATCAAATCAGAATTCAAGACCAGACAATCCAACAGATTATATTAAATCTACAAAAATATAATCTACCTATAAAAAATGTCCTTTATAATCTGTTTTGCCTGTTGTCTGAGGAACAAGCAATAACACTGGCCACTGTATGGTGGGCTATCTGGATGTTTAGAAATCAATGCCTATTTGAAATAGATCAAGAAAAGAAAATTAAGAATTTAAAAGAATTTATCTCTGAGCTTAGGCAAAATTGGAAAAGAACCAAAAAACTTAACAAAGATGGATGTGAATGGGTGGGAGGAAACTAGAGTGTTAATAAGCAGGCTAAAAGAAGGAAAAGAAAGAACATTCATTGGATTAAACCTAACGGGAATAGAGTCAAAGTTAATTTTGACGGTGCAGTTAATATGGATGGAAAGGTAGGGATGGGGTTTGTTGTCAGAGATGCCTGTGGAAAAGTGCTTGCTATGGGTAATGCAAGCAGGAACAACCTTTCGGCGATTCAAGCCGAGGCCTGTGCCCTAAAGCTTGCAACAAAATGTATCAAAGAATTGAACCTCTCTAATATGGAAATCGAAGGAGATAACATGTGCCTAATTAATGTGTTGAATGGCATTTGACATTGTCCTTGGGAGATTAACCAAATTGTTAATGGCATTTGTGTTAATCTTTTGTCTTGTCCTGCGTTTAGGTTCTCGCACGTTTTTCGGGAAATCAATCAGGTGGTTGATCGGATAGCCAAGCTGGGGTTGTTGAATGGGTTGTGGGACTGGAGGGAAGACTCAGAGTTGTTAACTCTCATCCGCGAGGATGCTGTAGGGCGGCTATCGTCTAGATCTTTGTAGCCCCCCTAATCTTTTCCTTTTTCAAAAAAAATGAACTTGTATTAAAGGTTAAAAGGTTTAAATAAACTTAATTTTAATATCTATTAAAGCAAAACTATTTCAAGCCTTATCAAGAGTTTATACCCCACAATTGTTTATGTGTCAATCTCCTATTTGTCACACTATTCTCTCTCCATTTTATGAGTATTTTAATTATTTCTTTTTCCATCACCTATATATATATTAAATCTACAATTTGATATATTATTTTTTTATAATCAAATCTAATTCTGAACCGATTTTCTTTTTAAGATTATATATCATTCCTAGAATCTCTTATTATAGTAATATTTTTTTGTAAGATCGACGAAATCTAATAAAACAACGACAATTCTTTTGGACGCATTTTTTTACTTTCTAACACAACGTAGAAACCGGCGGGTTCTGGCAGCTACTAACTGCCGGTTCCGCGCTGGCATAAACTGCCAGTTACTCTGTGGCACAAACCGGCAGTTCTTGGCAGCTCTCTATCCACGGTTTCTGCCACCTACTAACCCTCAGTTCTGTGTAAATGCCAATTGACATACGATAAATCATTTTTGATTAGTTTTTTACAAAATATAACACATATGTAGTCTTTTTAATTATATTTTGACAAAAAAATAATATGTTTTACTAGCCTATAGCATTATTAAGATACACAGCTATTTGATTTTCCTTATTGTGGCCTATAACCATTTTTCAATTTATTAAGGTGGATCTTGTTATATGAGGTTTGTGAAATGAAGATCATAGTTGAAATCAACAAAGTTCTTCACACTTAATGTGAACAACGGCCAAAATATAAACCAAATTAAAAACATACACCAAATCCAAAACATAAACATATACAATACAATTTCAAACAACTTCATGCTCATCAATGGTTTGGCTGGTTGTAGAAAGGGCGAAACTCATCAATCGACTTCCTTACTGCCTCATATACCTCATCTACCCGCTCATACGGTGGTTGATCATCGTAAAATGGTAGAAGGTACTCGTGTACTCGGCTGGCACTCTGCTTGTCAAGTATAAAATATAAGATGTAGTAGAAAAAATAAATATTAGAAATCGCAATTTAAGAATGAAAATTCATATTATTACCTGGTATGATCTCACATCGGGAGAAATAATGTAATGGTGCATCCTTTCAAAGAATCAAGACATGTAAGGCTCCTCGGACTGCCATGGCACATTAACTGCATCACCTAATTCCTCGATGGATAAGGTATACCATCCTTGAGAACTCCATATCCAATACCCTTGGTCATAGTCCACCTTGTATGACAATGTATTGGGTAGTCTATGAGATCTAATAGGATCAATCACCGGCTTTGGGATCTGCTACGTACGCCCAAATTGACGAGCCACCCGGTCTGGCATGTACGGCTCTGTGTGGTGCAACAATGTCAGTACCCCATGGAATAGGGAGGGATGTAATGTCGTGTCATTGAAGTCAAGATGACCGTGTGACATCCAATCAACCTACGGATAACATACAAATTGAATTAATTTAGCATTAAGTGTGATTAATTGGGTAATAATTGTAGGATAAGAATGTACTTACATCACGAGTGGTCATCCTGTCGAGGATTGCTCGATACCCCCTACTACTGACGGTCTCTCAGGATGGTACCATTTAGATGCCCATGGCTTTGAAGCATCCTGGCTCCATCCGGGTGATTGAAGAGGCCTGGACTGTGGAAAGTACTGATATATCCGAGCCTGTTATTATGGTCAAAATCAATTGAAAATTAATACATGGTCATAAGCATTTGTGAAATTAATATAGTGTTTTGAAATAGAGTTAACCTGTAGAAGAGTATAGCACATCGATACTTTTTGACACCCAGTCCGTGTACACTCGCCCAAGGACCTGTACAAGTGGCATAGGATGCCCGTCCCCCAAGCTAATTTGTCAACCTTTTTGAGAGGGTTGACGTACTCGAAATACTTGAGATCGATCTTCTTTGATGACTTGTCAGGAAATATCGTTGTCGACATCAAGAATATCAAATACGCTGTTTCCCTATCGGTTGAAGTCCACTTATGCACCTTTGACACGTCCTTCATCATATTGACAAATATATCGGATCGAATCATCCCCGATGGTGCAAGCTCCGGATCTATATTGAAGTACTCCAAAGCCTGTTGTACTAGATATGCGTGCCTAGCCGTGAAGTTCCCTAAAAGCTTAAGTTCTAGCTAAATGCCATGCTATCACCAAAGATGGGCATATCCAGATTGAG